>NC_081793.1:29079575-29092075 GCF_963082965.1 Carassius carassius
AAAAGAGGGACCACCACCCCGGTCTGCCATCCCAGAGGCACCGTCCCCGACTGCCACGCGATGCTGCAGAGGCGTGTCAGCCAAGACAGCCCCACAACATCCAGAGACTTGAGGTACTCAGGGCGGATCTCATCCACCCCCGGTGCCTTGCCACCGAGGAGTTTCTTGACTACCTCGGTGACTTCAGCTTGGGTGATGGACGAGTCCACATCTGAGTCCTCAGCCTCTGCTTCCTCAATGGAAGACGTGACAGCGGGATTGAGGAGATCCTCGAAGTATTCCTTCCACCGTCCAACGACATCCCCAGTTGAGGTCAACAGCTCCCCACCTCTACTGTAAACAGCATTGGTAGGGCACTGCTTCCCTCTCCTGAGGCGCCGGACGGTTTGCCAGAATCTCTTCGAGGCCGACCGATAGTCCTTCTCCATGGCCTCACCGAACTCCTCCCAGGCCCGAGTTTTTGCCTCCACAACCACCCGGGCTGCAGTCCGCTTGGCCTGCCGGTACCTATCAGCTGCCTCAGGAGTCCCACAAGCCAACCAGGCCCAATAGGACTCCTTCTTCAGCTTGACGGCATCCCTTACTTCCGGTGTCCACCACCGGGTTCGGGGATTGCCGCCTCGACAGGCACCGGAGACCTTACGGCCACAGCTCCGAGCGGCCGCTTCGACAATGGAGGTGGAGAACATGGTCCACTCGGACTCAATATCTCCAGCCTCCCTCGGGATCCGGTCGAAGCTCTGCCGGAGGTGGGAGTTGAAGATCTCTCTGACAGGAGGCTCTGCCAAACGTTCCCAGCAGACCCTCACAGTACGTTTGGGTCTGCCGAGTCTGTCCAGCTTCCTCCCCCGCCATCGGATCCAACTCACCACCAGGTGGTGATCAGTTGACAGCTCCGCCCCTCTCTTCACCCGAGTGTCCAAGACATACGGCCGGAGGTCGGATGAAACGACCACAAAGTCGATCATCGACCTACGGCCTAGGGTGTCATGGTGCCACGTGTACTGATGGACACCCTTATGCTTGAACATGGTGTTCATTATGGACAAGCTGTAACTAGCACAGAAGTCCAATAACTGAACACCACTCGGGTTCAGATCAGGGGGGCCGTTCCTCCCAATCACGCCCCTCCAGGTGTCACTGTCGTTGCCCACGTGGGCGTTAAAATCCCCCAGTAAAACGACGGAGTCCCCAGTCGGAGCACTTTCCAGCACCCCTCCCAGAGACTCCAAGAAGGCCGGGTACTCTGCACTACCGTTCGGCCCGTAAGCACAAACGACAGTGAGAGACCTATCCCCGACCCGAAGGCGCAGGGAAGCGACCCTCTCGTTCACCGGGGTAAACTCCAACACATGGCAGCTGAGCTGGGGGCTATAAGCAGACCCACACCAGCCCGCCGCCTCTCACCATGGGCAACTCCAGAGAAAACTCCTCCTTGAACTGCCACCTTAACGTGGTGGAGGGGTTTGAGTACCCGAATGACCCTAGGAGCTATGTTGTCCGGGGCTATAGGCCCCTGGTAGGGTCTCCCAAGGCAAACAGGTCCTAGGCGACGGGTCAGACTAAGAGCGGTTCACAAACCCCTTATGAAAAGATCACATAAAAGGACCGTGACGTCGCCCGGTATGGCGCAGCCGGGGCCCCACCCTGGAGCCAGGCCCGGGGTTGGGGCTCGTATGCGAGCGCCTGGTGGCCGGGCCTCCCCCCACGGGGTCCGGCCGGGCTCAGCCCGAAGGAGCGACGTGGGGCCGCCTTCCCGTGGGCTCACCACCTACAGGAGGGACTGTAAGGGGCCGGTGCTTAGAGAATCGGGCAGCAGTCGAAGGTGGGGGCCTCGACAGCCCGATCCCTGGACACGGAAACTAGCTCTAGGGACGTGGAATGTCACCTCACTGGCGGGAAAGGAGCCCGAGATTGTGCGTGAGGTTGAGAGGTTCCGACTAGCGATAGTCGGGATCACCTCTACGCACAGCTTGGGCTCTGGAACCACACTCCTCGAGAGAGGATGGACTCTTCACTCTTTTCTCAGACATTAAATAAATTTAACTAAATTTAAAATGTGTTAATTTATGTAAAACTTTTATACATTTAAACTTAATTTTAAAAATTCATTTTTTATTTTAACTTTTTGTTATGTATTATAATTACAGCATTGTCATAATGAAAATCAAAAGCACAGTCATCACTGAGAATAATAATTTACTTTACAATAGTTTTGCTTTTTTATTTAGATTAATTAATTTTTAAAGTGGGCTTAAATATTGTCATAAAAATAATGTAGCAATGCAAAAAAGGTCCTAAACTCAAACCTATGTATCTTTTGATGTTGGGGTCAGTATGAGCTGGACGTGTTGTAGACAGCTTTATGTCTCTGATTTTATGGATATTAGCAGATCCATTACTCCGTCTTTGCTCTCGTCTGGGGTTTGTTTGGCTGCTTTAGAGAGAGTTTGTGCTTTCAAAAGTGTAAAGTTAATGTGAGTACAACAGTATGTTTAATCACACAGAAATTAAGCATAATTACACAGAATAAGAGGCTAATTATGAAGCATGTAATTACTGTGACTGTTGCAGGCTTCAGGCTGTGAAGCTGATCTCTCTCTCTCTCTCTCTCTCTCTCTCTCTCTGTCTCTGTCTCTGTCTCTCACTCAATTCAATTCAATTCAATTCAGTTAGCTTTATTGGCATGACAAAAGTACATTTTGCATTGCCAAAGCATACATATGAAAAGAGAACGTATACAACAGTGTAATTTGGAACAATATAGCAATTACAATAACATCTGAACAAGTAATATTAGAAGAACAATATTTAAACACATGGATGCATATAAACATATGACGTTCTAAGAGTTATGTAACGGATTATTTATTATTTACAGATTATTTATTCATTTATTTATTTAATTAATAACTGGGTTCAGCATTATCTACAGTCATGAGTATTGGTATATTCTCTGGATGTTTGTGTCTTGGCTGTGTCTCAGGAGTTGGCAGGCTAATATAAATCTTGCCGCTATATTTGCACATTCAGATTTTTCCCCGAGAATGAAGGTGAGTTTTTCGGTTGGGGTGCAATTATTAAAATGGGGAAATACTTTGTTTATTTTGGGATAATAGTGGTTTCTAATCGATAGGTATTTGGGGCATTGAGTGAGGAAGTGCAGCTCTGTTTCGATCTCTCCCAGAATGCAGTGGGAGCAGAGTCTCTCGTCACGGGAGAGCCAGGTTTGTCTGCGCCGGCTCGTCTCTACGGCCAGACTGTGCTCGCTGAGTCTGTACATCGTCAATGTTTTCCTGAGTTTGACATCAGTCACTGTGCTCAGGTAGTGTGCCATGGTGTACTCTCGATTTAGTGCCGAATAACATTCTAGTTTGTGTTGGTTTTTAATGGTGTTTGTCCAATGGGTGATGTACTTGTCTTTTTTTGTGTTGATGATTTGTGTGGGCCGAATGGTTGAGAGTGTGTGTGAGTCCTGAGGCTGGCTGATCTCAGTCGGTTTGATCTCAGTCAGTCTCAGTGTGTGTGTGTGTGTGTGTCTGTGTGTGTGTGTGAGTGTGTGAGAGTGTGTGTGAGTCCTGAGGCTGGCTGATCTCAGTCGGTTTGATCTCAGTCAGTCTCAGTGTGTGTGTGTGTGTCTGTGTGTGTGTGTGAGTGTGTGAGAGTGTGTGTGAGTCCTGAGGCTGGCTGATCTCTGTCGGTGTGATCTCAGTCAGTCTCAGTGTGTGTGTGTGTGTGTGTGTGTGTGTGTCTGTGTGTGTGTGTGAGTGTGTGAGAGTGTGTGTGAGTCCTGAGGCTGGCTGATCTCAGTCGGTGTGATCTCAGTCAGTCTCAGTGTGTGTGTGTGTGTGTGTGTGTGTGTCTGTGTGAGTGTGTGAGAGTGTGTGTGAGTCCTGAGGCTGGCTGATCTCAGTCGGTGTGATCTCAGTCAGTCTCAGTGTGTGTGTGTGTGTGTGTGTGTGTCTGTGTGTGTGTGTGAGTGTGTGTGAGTGTGTGAGAGTGTGTGTGAGTCCTGAGGCTGGCTGATCTCAGTCGGTGTGATCTCAGTCAGTCTCAGTGTGTGTGTGTGTGTCTGTGTGTGTCTGTGTGTGTGTGTGAGTGTGTGTGAGTGTGTGAGAGTGTGTGTGAGTCCTGAGGCTGGCTGATCTCAGTCGGTGTGATCTCAGTCAGTCTCAGCACCAGCTGAAGAAGAGGACTCGTCCTGGGGCTCAGCTCTTGGTGTTTCAGGGCTTTATAATGGTATGAGCTGGGGTCGCTTGTCTTTAGATGTTTCCAGAATTTGATGGCTCTTTTTTGAATGTTTAGAAGGAGAGGGTATTGGCCTAATTCTGCCCTGCATCCATTGTTTGGTGTTTTTCTTTGGACTTTGAGTATTCTTTTACAGAAATCTAAATGCATATTTTCAATTGGATGTTTTTCCCATTTTAAAAAATCGAATTTTATAGATGGACCCCAGACTTCACTGCCATATAGTACAATTGGTTCAATTACTGATTTGAAAAGTTTGAGCCAGATTTGGATTGGAATAGCAATTTTAATTGATCTTTTTATGGCATAAAAAGCCCTTTGAGCTTTCTCTTTGAGTTCATTCACAGCCAAAGCAAAGTTACCTGTTGGAGTAATTTTCAGGCCGAGGTAAGTGTATGTTTTTGCGGTTTCAATGGTTCTGTGTGATAGTGTGAATGTGTGTGTTGGTCCCTGGGGTCTGGAGCGTTTTTGGAAAATCATTACTTTAGTTTTTTGGAGGTTTACAGTCAGGGCCCAGGACTGACAGTAATCCTCCAGCAGATCCAGGCCGTCCTGAAGCCCTTGTTTAGTGGGCGACAGGAGGACCAGGTCGTCTGCGTAGAGTAGACACTTGATCTCTGTGTCATGGAGAGTGAGACCTTGAATGGGAGCGTGTTCTAACATATTGGCCAATTGGTTGATGTAAATGTTGAAGAGGGTGGGGCTTAAACTGCAGCCCTGTCTCACTCCGCGCCTCTGAAGAAAGAACTCTGTTCTTTTGTTTCCAATTTTAACAGCACATTGGCTGATTGTATCTCTCACTCTCTCTCTCTGTCTCTGTCTCTCTCTGTCTCTGTCTCTCACTCTCTCTCTCTCTCTCTGTCTCTCTCTCTCTCTCTCTCTCGCTCTCTCTCTCGCTCTCTCTCTCCCTCTCTCTCTCTCTCTCTCTGTGTGTGTGTGCGTGCGCAAGTGCGGAACTCCTGGGAGAGGCGCGTGGGTGTTTGAGCGAGTGGCGGCTTGTTTGAGTGAGTTTTCATTCCTTTTTTTCTTTATTATTTTGAAAAGTTAGTTTTTGTTTAGTTTGCCGTAGTTGAGGGTTGTGAAAATGCCGGCAGATTCTGATGGGTTTGCTACCTTAACAGCCCGGCACGGTTGTAAATGTTTGCCAGATGAAACAATCACTGTTGAAGACTGTTTGTCTGCTATTAGTAGCGAAATAGGTGCTAGGAATATTCTGTCGGCATCTAGAATGAACAAAGCTGTTGTTGTGTTTGTGAAGGAAGAATCTATGGTCCACCATTTAGTGGAAGTTGGTTTATCTGTTGGAGATGTTTTCCTGCCTGTTTTACCGCTGTCAAGTCCTTCAAAGAGGGTAACTCTTTCCAATGTGCCTCCGTTCATTTCTAACGATTCACTTGAGCGATTACTTAGCCATTATGGTAAAATGATGATGCCGATAAAAATGATCCCTCTTGGTGTTAAAAACCCAGATTTAAAACACGTTATGTCTTTTAGACGTCAAACTGCTATGATTTTGAATGCAGATTTTCAGTGCTTGGACATGTCGGCGAAATTGACTTTGGCAGGTAAAGATTATACGATTTTTATCAGCACGGAATCACTTAAATGCTTTTCCTGTGGGGCCTTTGGACATACAAAATTGAAATGTACTAATAATAAGGTGACTGAACAAAATGAGACTGAGCCTAAAACACCTCTGGAGCAAGTGGCTCCTGCCATGGAAAATGGTAATCAGGATGGCAAAGATAAAACTGATCAGCGGGCTGAATCGGATTCACTGTCAAAATATGATGAAAATCCGAAAGAGGCAGTAATCAGTCATGCTGAGAATGCGGGAGAGTGTTCGCTGAACGCTAATGAATGCGCTGATGTTCGCTGTGTGGCGATCGGTGCTGAGACCGGCGCTGCGGGAAACAGCGACTCCGAGCGCTCCAGAGAGCCAGATGAGCTTGTTACAGTCGAAGAGTCTCGGGACTCACTATCATCTGTTGGCCTGTCACAGGTCGATGTGGATCAGCTGTCTGACAGAGCTGAGGCTCAGTCCATAATCACAAACTCTGACAGTGAGGAATCTGATATTGTGGATTATTTCACTGATGTCAGCTCACAAGGAAGTGCTGCGGAGAAAAAACGCAGTTCGCAAATAAAACCACCTTATTACACAGTACAACAAATTAATAATTTTCTCAATGACACTTTTAATCAGCGAAGGCCACAACTAGAGAAGCATTTCTCTGATTTACAACATTGGGACCTTTAATGTTAATGGTTGTCGGTGTACAAGGAAGAGAGTTGCTTTGTTTGATTATCTGCGGTTAAAACAGGCAGATGTTATTTTGTTGCAGGAAACGCATACAGATCGGCAAAATCAAGCACAGTGGAATGGTGATTGGAAAGGCAGTGTTGTGTTGAGTCATGGTACAAACCTTAGTGCGGGTATTGCCATCCTTTTTGCTCCATCTGTTAGCATACAGCCAGATGTCCTTGAAATAATACCTGGTAGGATGTTGAGAGTTGATGTTGTTTTTGGTGATACTCCTTTTTCTTTAATTAATGTGTATGCGCCGAATGTTGGTCAAGAACGCATCTCATTTTTCAAAACACTTTCTGATGCTTTAGTTAAGTTTCCTCAGGGAAATAGTGTTATACTTGGTGGAGATTTTAATTGTACTGTTAATTCACATTTGGACAGGAATCATGATGAACCTCACCAAGCTTCTGCTGAGATTTTAAAGAAAATAATTAATGAACATAATTTAGTTGATGTGTGGAGGGAGGCCTTTCCTATGGCCAGACAGTACACATGGTTAAAAGCTAATTCTAATATTATGTCAGGAGCTAGGCTTGACTGTTTTTATGTGGAAAAGGCCAATAGGGGTAGGTTTTTTAGTAGTTCGATTTCACCATCTTTTCTGTCAGATCATCACTATGTATCTATTTTAGTATCTGTTTCTCTTTCTAAATCTCACAAATCACATTGGCGATTTAATAATAGATTATTGCAGGACGGCACTTTTCTTCACTCTTTTAATCTTTTCTGGAAAGCTTGGAGAGAGGAGAGATGTAATTTTCAGTCACTAAGTCAATGGTGGGATGTTGGTAAGACACAAATCAAGTCTTTTTGCCAGCAGTATACTGCACACAATGCTGGGATGCTCAAAGAAAGAATGAAGTCCCTTGAACAAGCTATCCTTGGGAAAAGCAGTGACTGTACCCATAATAATTCAACTTTCATTGACTCTGTTGCGAATGATAAACTCCTTTTGAAAAATTTATTGGAAGAGCGAGGAAGATCAGCCCTTTTGAGAACCAGATTTGCACAGCTGAATGACATGGATGCTCCTACATCATTCTTCTTTGGTCTTGAAAAAAAACCCCCAAGGGAACAGAAGAGTTTTCATCAGTTAAAAATACCAGGTGGTGGAGTTATAACGGATCAACGGGAAATTCAGTCTTATGCTCTCTCTTTTTATGAGGATTTATACCATTCGGAATTATGTGACGATGCAGTGGCTGATGAACTTTTACGTGACCTATCCAAATTGACTGAAAAAGCAAGTAATGAGTTGGACAGGCCGTTGACTTTTGAAAGAGATTTCACAAGCTGTTCAGGAAATGTGTTCTGGGAAGTCACCTGGATTGGACGGGCTCTCGGCAGAATTTTTTAAATCCTTCTGGAACCTACTAGGACAAGACTTGTATGAAGTTTTTCTTGAATGCATCAATCAAGGGACCCTTCCTTTGAGTTGTCGAAGGGCAATTCTTACATTAATTCCGAAAAAGGGGGATCTTGGGTGTTTGAGGAACTGGCGGCCGGTATCACTGATATGTGTTGATTTTAAGATTTTATCCAAATCATTGACTAACAGGCTTAAGAAATATATGGCATCAGTCATTCATATGGACCAAACATTTTGTGTCCCCAAAAGGACAATTTTTGATAACCTGTTTTTGATGAGGGATATGATTACAGTGGCAAAAATGCACAATTTAGACATTGGTTTGCTTTCATTGGATCAAGAAAAAGCGTTTGACAGGGTTGATCACCAGTATTTATTTAAATCTCTGGAAGCTTTTGGTTTTGGTCCTTATTTTGTATCTCTTATCAAAATGCTATATAATGAAGTTTTTAGTATGTTGAAGATCAATGGGTCTTTAACCAGGCCTTTCTCTGTGTCCAGGGGAATAAGGCAATGGTGTCCTCTCTCTGGACTTCTGTATGCTATTTCTATTGAGCCTTTATTAGTCTCACTTCGGAGGCAGCTAAGTGGTTTTAATATTCTTAGTGACCCCAGTGTAGGTTCAGTTAAACTTACAGCATATGCTGATGATATAACAGTGGTTATAAAAGGCTCAGAAGATGTTACAAGTTTGATATCTTCCTTAAATAAATATCAAAAAGCTTCATCTGCACGCATTAATTGGGAGAAATGTGCATCCTTGCTATTGGGCGACTGGCAGGCTACAGGACCCCCTAAGCTGCCCCAGCAATGCAGATGGGCCAGAGATGGGTTTAGAATCCTTGGTTTATATTTCGGTACTAATAGCTATACAGAAAAGAACTGGGAAGGATTAGCGGACAAGGTAATTCTCAGAATTCAGAAGTGGCGATGGATTCTTCCACATCTCTCTTTTAGGGGGAGATGCCTGGTTATTAACAATTTAGCAGCTTCTATGTTATGGCATAAATTTACTGTGTTAGATCCCCCAAAGGAGTTACTTTCTGGAGTTCAAAAAGCATTCGTTAATTTTTTTTGGGATGGCTGCCATTGGCTTCCTCCAGGTATCCTTTATCTTCCTGTGGCAGAGGGAGGACAGGGATTAATACATTTGGAATCAAAAGTCCTGGCAATGAGGTTGCAAACATTACAAAAACTTCTGTACAGTCCAGACCCTTTGTCTTGGGGTGGGTTTGGTTTATATATACTCAAGAATATTGGAGGATTTGGTCTTGATAAACAGTTGTTCTTAATGCAGAAGACATTGGTGGAGAACGTGCATTCTTTACCTTTCAGTTTTTATTTAGGAGTGATTAAATCTTGGAATTGTTTTAAAATATTGAGACATGAAGATGAGCATTATGGCTTTTCAGAACCTCTTTTTTTTAATCCTCTTTTTCAGTTATCGACAAATGTGTCGTCATCTTTAGTCAATCAGTTTTTGAAGGCTGGGGTAACAAAAGTCATGGACTTGATTGATTTAAACAATGGCCAATGGAGAACTGTACATGCAATTGCGGATCAAGTTGGAATAAATTCCGTAAGAATTGTGGAGAGATTAATTGGGGATCTTAAGTCATCTTTCCCTCAGACTTTCATTTCCTTTATTAATAATGTTTTTATGAATGGTTTTATTTCTCAGACCTTTCCTGAGTTCAGGGTAGTTCCCAAAGACTGGGAATCTGATTATAACAGTCAGACCAAATTGCTGAAAGGTTATAGTGCTATGGTGTTTCATTGTATTGGGAAAAAAATGTTATACCATGTTTGTGTCAAAACTGTACATTTTGACCAGTTAAAGCATAGATCAGATACAAAATGGAGGTCGTGCCTTTCTCTTTCAGATGAGATCTATCCATCATGGAGGTTGCTGTATAAGCCTCCTATCTCTAAGAGATGTGGAGATATTCAGTGGAGGATACTACATTGTATTATAGCCACAAACTCTTTTGTGTCTAAAATTAACGAGACTGTTTTACCAGTATGTCCTTTTTGTAATGCTCTTGACAATGTGTTTCATATGTTTTGTGAGTGTTTTAGACTTAACTCACTATTTTCAGTATTGGAAAAAATGATTGTAAGATTGGGTTTTACATTCACCAACAGTTTATTTATTTTGGGTTGCAGATATAAAAGGTCTTGGCAGCAACAGTGCACACTTGCTAATTTTTTAATAGGACAAGCTAAACTTGTTATTTTAAAGTCTCATCGGTGTAAAAATACTGGTGAAAATGTGAATATAGTAACTCTGTTTAAGTCTCTAGTAGAGTCAAGAGTGGTGATTGAATATACTTACTATCAACATAATAATAATGTTCTTTATTTTGAATGGAAATGGGGTGTTGGTGGAGCTTTGGTGACTGTGTGTAATTCAGGCAGTTTGGTTTTTAATTGGTAATGGTTTAATTATTTTCATGTTTTTTTGGATTTGCTGTTAAACTTGTATTGATTTATATAATTAAAGTGTTTTAAAAGTCAAGTCTCTCTCTCTCTCTCTCTCTCTCTCTCTCTCTGTCTCTCTCTCTCTCTCTCTCTCTCTCTGTGTGTCTCTCTCTCTCTCTCTCTCTCTCTCTCTCTCTGTCTCTCTCTCTCTCTCTCTGTGTCTCTCTCTCTGTCTCTCTCTCTCTCTCTCTGTGTCTCTCTCTCTCTCTCTCTCTCTCTGTCTCTCTGTGTCTCTCTCTCTCTCTCTCTCTCTCTCTCTGTCTCTCTGTCTCTGTCTCTGTCTCTGTCTCTCTCTCTCTCTCTCTCTCTGTCTCTCTGTCTCTCTCTCTCTCTCTGTCTCTCTGTCTCTGTCTCTGTGTCTCTCTCTCTCTCTCTCTCTGTGTCTCTCTCTGTGTCTCTCTCTCTCTCTCTCTCTCTCTCTCTCTCTCTGTGTGTCTCTCTCTCTGTCTCTCTGTCTCTGTCTCTGTCTCTCTCTCTCTCTCTCTCTCTCCAGATGGAGGACATCATCTCTCGAATGCAGGACGAGAAGAACGGGATTCCCATCCGCACCGTCAAGAGCTTCCTGTCCAAGATCCCCAGTGTGTTCTCAGGTGATTCCATCCATCCATCCATACATTTTTATTTATTTATATTAATTTATGTATATGATCCAGACATTTGCGTTTTATTTTTTAGACTTTTTATTATTATTTTGTTTGATGGTTTAATATCTGTTTGTTATAATTTGACCTGGACTTTATTTATTTCTATACTGTTTGGTTTGTTGGACACAAACTCCCCTAACAGTTGAAGTGATAATATAAAGCGTATGTTATATGAAGTGTTAGCATAGGCGTTCTGAGAGAGTCCTGAGGAACGCATGCTAATGCTAATCAGGAAATCATCAAACAGTCCATCCCAGAATATCCTGAGGACAAACAGAGCAGAACAGCACATCAAACAGCGCTGTGGCTTTGAAGAGAGGTCAGCGCTGGACGCCGGTGAGCTGTTAGCGTGAGCAAAGAGAGTCTGAGCGCTCCTGCTGATCTCCAAACATCAGCTGCCATTTACATTCAGAGAGACATTCACAGCAATCAGCGTTCTGTCCCTATTTACTCGCTCTAAAGAATGGCCTTCAGTCCCCTGAAAACACTGAAGCACAATGGAAAACTTGAAAAACCTTATGTTTAATCCTTCCCTTTTCATCTAGACCTTTATCTTAGTGGTTTTGTTTGAGGATCCAGATTTAACGTTGGACATTCAGTAGCAAACCAACAAGAGTCTCCTGAGAGTCAAACGGTCCTTTAAGAAGAAGTTGTCAAAACACTTTGGAAGGATGTTCTGGATAGCTCCATAGCTTTGCTACAATGTTGCTGTAGTGTCCTGGATGGTTGCTAGGACGTTGCTGGGGTGTTTTGTTGCTAGGATGTTGCTGTGGTGTTCTGAATGGTTGCAAGGATGCTGCTGGGGTGTTCTGTATGGTTGCTAGGACGTTGCTGGGGTGTTTTGTTGCCAGGATGTTGCTGTGGTGTTCTGTATGGTTGCTAGGATGTTGCTGTGGTGTTCTGTATGGTTGCTAGGATGCTGCTGGGGTGTTCAGTTGTTAGGGTGTTCTGGATGGTTGCTAGGACATTACTGGGGTATTCTGTTGCTAGGATGTTTCTGGGGTGTTCTGTTGCTATGATCTTTATAGGCTGTTCTGGGTGGTAGTTAGGTTGTTGTTTGGGTGTTCTGGGTGGTTGCTAGGACATTGCCGGGGTGTTCTGTGGCTAGGATGTTTAGGTTGTTCTAGGTGGTTGCTAGGATGTTGCTAGGGTGTTCTGGGTTGTTCGTAGGACGTTGCTGGGGTGTTCTGTTGCTAGAATGTTTAGGCTGTTGTAGGTGGTTGCTAGGATGTTGCTAGGGTGTTGCTAGGGTGTTCTGGGTGGTTCGTAGGACGTTGCTGGGGTGTTCTGTTGCTAGCATGTTGTTAGGGTGTTCTGGATGGTTGCTAGGACATTCCTGAGGTGTTCTGTTGCTAGGATGTTGCTGGAGTGTTCTGTTGCTAGCATGTCTATTAGGGTGTTCTGGATGGTTGCTAGGATATTCCTGGGGAGTTCTGTTGCTAGGATG
>NC_081793.1:29097075-29112075 GCF_963082965.1 Carassius carassius
AAATTTCAACATTCATCTTAAGATTTTTCAAGTTTCAAGGACTCAAAATCTGTCCATAAGATTCAGATCGACTCACTCTTGAGTTCTGCTTCACATTCTGCAGTAGCACCAGGACGATGAGTTCAGTTCCCAGTGAACGGGGACATGTAACCTGAATGCAGTCAGTAAGCCCTTTCTTCTGTTTGTCAGGCTCTGATATTGTCCAGTGGATGCAGAAGAACCTGAACATTGAAGACCAAGGTACAGTAACATTTGAGATCATATTAAACTGTGAAACACCGTCTGTCTTTCCTGAAATCACTTACAGACAGAGAGAAGAGGTGTGGATCTGTGTTGTCAAATCTATCTAGATTCACATTATCAAAATGTAACAAGAGCGTTATTTATTTATTGTTCATGGAATGTTTGACATTCAGCTTCTTTTTTTTCTCTTTTAAACATTAAAGGTAACACTCTGAAAATTAGATTTGCCAAAAGTAACAAATCAAAAGTAGTTTGCAAAATGATATATATATATATATATATATATGTATATGTGTGTGTGTGTGTGTGTGTGTGTAAACTATGGCAGCCTGTTAGAACTTAGAAATAGCTTATCTAGTAGAAACTGTATTTTTTTAAAATCATTTTCGAACTGGAAAAGTAATGTAAATTTATTGGTTAAATAGGTAAGGATCCCCGGAAAACACTAAGCTTTTAAAACCTCTGGAAACCTTAAATGTAATGATTTGAATGATATTTTAGTGACCTTTTTAAATTAAAATAAGTTTTGAAAAGAAATCTAGAGCTTGGAGTGGCTTTGGAGTCAAAAAGGTAGAGAAGCGTTGATCCAGAGTCTGACGGAAGGGCAACGTGTGTTCGTTCTCAAGAAATAATTCAATCCAAATGTTTTAATTCTGTCACCATTCACACAGCCTGTGATTTCAAACTCATCTGATGTTCTTCTGTGGGAGACGAGGAGATGCTGAGCGTTCAGAAGGACTCGCTCTTTTGTCGTATGAAGTGATGTAACTGATGAGTTTGTGTTTTGGGTGAACGGTCCCTTTAATTCCATTGCAATATCGAGCTGAGCTGCATTATTTACTCAGAGGTCATTTATGATATATAAATTATGAAACGACTCCAGACAGAGATGAGATGAGACGATTGCAACTGCTGCAATCAAAGGACAACAAGCATCTCATCTGAAATATCTCAAGAGCTCCATTTGTGTGTGTGTGTGTGTGTGTGTGTGTGCGTGGTTGTGTGTGTGTGTTGCAGTGGAGGCTCTTCATCTGGGGACGCTGATGGCGGCTCACGGTTATTTCTTCCCCATATCAGACCACGTTCTCATGCTGAAAGATGACGGAACATTCTACCGCTTTCAGGTGAGACGCTCTAAGATTCTCTTTCATCTGATTGGCTGAGAAAATTGTGAACATCTGAAGACCCGAACCGCTGATCTTCACATGTGTGGATGTTTGTGATGAAACATGATCATTCATATTCTGACACAAATTCATAATCGTGTTATGGTCTGATGCATATTCATAATGTCATTCATATTCTGATTCAAATTCAGATTCATAACGGAATTCATATTTTGATTCATATTCATATTATAGTCTGATGCACATTCATAACATAATTCATATTCTGATTCAAATTCAGATTTATAACAGCATTCATATTCTAATTCAAATTCAGATTCATAACGGAATTCATATTTTGATTCATATTCATATTATAGTCTGATGCACATTCATAACATAATTCATATTCTGATTCAAATTCAGATTTATAACAGCATTCATATTCTAATTCAAATTCAGATTCATAACGGCATTCATATTTTGATTCATATTCATATTATGGTCTGATGCACATTCATAACATCATTCATATTCTGATTCAAATTCAGATTTATAACAGCATTCATATTCTAATTCAAATTCAGATTCATAACGGCATTCATATTTTGATTCATATTCATATTATGGTCTTATGCATATTCATAATGTCATTAATATTCTGATTCCAATTCAGATTCATAACATCATTCATATTCTAATTCAAATTCAGATTCATAATGGCATTGATATTTTGATTCATTTTAGTCTGATGCACATTCATAACATCATTCATATTCTGATTCAAATTCAGATTCATAACATTATTCATATTCTGATTCAAATTTAGATTCATAGTTTCAATCATATTCTGATTCAAATTCAGATTCATAACAGCATTTATTTTCTAATTCAAATTCAGATTATTAATGGCATTGATATTTTGAATCATATTCATATTATGGTCTGATGCACATTCATAACATCATTCATATTCTGATTCAAATTCAGATTCATAACATTATTCAAATTCAGATTCATAACATTATTCAAATTTAGATTCATAACGACATTCATATTTTTTTTATTCATATTCAGATTATGGTCTGATGCACATTCATAATTTCAATCATATTCTGATTCAAATTCAGATTCATAACAGCATTTATTTTCTAATTCAAATTCAGATTCATAACGGCATTCATATTTTGATTCATATTCATATTATGGTCTGATGCACATTCATAACATCATTCATATTCTGATTCAAATTCAGATTCATAACATCATTCATATTCTAATTCAAATTCAGATTCATAACGGCATTCATATTTTGATTCATATTCATATTATAGTCTGATGCACATTCATAACATAATTCATATTCTGATTCAAATTCAGATTCATAACATCATTCATATTCTAATTCAAATTCAGATTCATAACGGCATTCATATTTTGATTCATATTCATATTATAGTCTGATGCACATTCATAACATAATTCATATTCTGATTCAAATTCAGATTTATAACAGCATTCATATTCTAATTCAAATTCAGATTCATAACGGCATTCATATTTTGATTCATATTCATATTATGGTCTGATGCACATTCATAACATCATTCATATTCTGATTCAAATTCAGATTCATAACATCATTCATATTCTAATTCAAATTCAGATTCATAACGGCATTCATATTTTGATTCATATTCATATTATGGTCTTATGCATATTCATAATGTCATTAATATTCTGATTCCCATTCAGATTCATAACATCATTCATATTCTAATTCAAATTCAGATTCATAATGGCATTGATATTTTGATTCATATTATAGTCTGATGCACATTCATAACATCATTCATATTCTGATTCAAATTCAGATTCATAACATTATTCATATTCTGATTCAAATTCAGATTCATAACAGCATTTATTTTCTAATTCAAATTCAGATTATTAATGGCATTGATATTTTGAATCATATTCATATTATGGTCTGATGCACATTCATAACATCATTCATATTCTGATTCAAATTCAGATTCATAACATTATTCAAATTCAGATTCATAACATTATTCAAATTTAGATTCATAACGACATTCATATTTTGATTCATATTCAGATTATGGTCTGATGCACATTCATAATTTCAATCATATTCTGATTCAAATTCAGATTCATAACAGCATTTATTTTCTAATTCAAATTCAGATTCATAATGGCATTGATATTTTGATTCATATTCATATTATGATCTGATGCACATTCATAATGTCATTCATATTCTGATTTGTATTCCTGATGTAATAATTTTTTATGCTTATTCATATTCGGATACATATTCATGATGATATTCATTTTCATGATTTCATTCATACTCTAGATCATATTTATAAAATGATTCATGTTCTGATACAAATGTATGTAAATTACATTCATATTCCCATACATATTCCTGGTTCATGATGTCATTCATTATTAATATTTATGGATCCATTCATATTTTAATACATATTCATATACATGACATAATATATATTCTGCATATTTTTATTCAAAATGTAATTGATATTCTGATACACATTCATATTCATGGTGTCATTAACATATTCATGAGTTCAGTCTTCATATTCATGATGTCATTGATGTTCACTGTATTGTTAGCGGTAATGAGGAGGTTATTCCAGTGACTCCAGTAAGGTCAAATCATAACTCTACACAAACAGTGAGATTCTAGAGGATTCTGTGCTTCAGATGTGGTTCCAGCACATGTGAAATTAATCAATCAGCATAAGTCTGAGATGTTTAGGTGACCACATTAATTTGACTATGTAGTGAACGTAATTCATATATGTGTGTGTGAGAGCTGAAGTGAACATTGAGCCGTCATTGACTGCTGTGTTCATGTTTTCTGCTGATCACAGACTCCATATTTCTGGCCGTCAAACTGCTGGGAACCAGAAAACACTGACTATGGTAAGAGCATCTGTGAGTGTGTGTGTGTGTGTGTGGCCTGTGTGTTGTGTTTTATCCTCCTCTGATGTTCTTGAGCGCTGGTGTCCTGAAACACAAGGGAGTGTCATACCAGATCAGACCAATCGATCAACAAACTCAGCCAGAGGTTCATCAGTAAGATGCAGACAGAGACGTCACACAGACCTGTCCACTGATTAGATTCTCATCAGATTAATTATAGGATATGATAATTCATTAATGGAATGAAAAGCCCTCAATTAGAGACATTTCAAAGAGATGATATTACACAGACAAGTAAAGCATGTGTCTGCAGTAGAGATCTTGTGTTCATTTGATTAACATGAATTATAATTGAATAAATAAATAAAATCACTGAAGTCATCTTGTGGGTGTTTTGAAGTGTGCTGATGCCCCCTAGTGGGCCCCGGACCCCTGGATGAGAGCCACTGCTTTATCGCAGACGTTTATGTGTCTGAATGTGTGTCTGTGTATGTATATATAAAAGCTCATTTACTGTCCTACTTAAATCTGAATGTCATATCAGATCAAATGCATTTCTACAGTCGGTTTCGGTGCAGTGAAGCATCGTCAGGTTTATATTGCTTCCTTTTTTATCACATCTAAAACAGTTAAAACGTTCTCTGTCTGTCTGTCTGCAGCGGTTTATCTCTGTAAACGAACAATGCAGAATAAAGCTCGTCTGGAGTTGGCCGATTATGAAGCTGTGAGCATCTCTCTTCTCTATTTTATTTGCATTAAAATAAATCTAATTCTGTGAATAAACAGGCTTTATGAACTGAAGTGTGTTGGATGAAAACAGATGTAAGGATTGTATTTGCTGACGTGTGTGTGTGTGTGTGTGTGTTTTCGCCACAGGAGAGTTTGGCGAGGCTACAGAGAGCTTTTGCACGGAAATGGGAGTTTATATTCATGCAAGCAGAAGCACAAGCGAAGTGAGTGATCAGATCTCAGATCAGATGCTGGAATCGATATCAGTGTGTGTGTGTGTTTACAGTGCTTTCTTTCTCATGTCAGAGTGGACAAAAAGCGGGACAAGATCGAGCGGAAGATCTTGGACAGTCAGGAGCGGGCCTTCTGGGACGTTCACAGACCTGTGGTGAGTTTCACTGGGACGGTGATTGAGTTTCCTCACACCTGTCATGACAAACTCAAAACCTTAATGATGTAAGAGATTTTAAATGGCCTCATTCTGTAAAAGTATTATAGTGTTAATAGCAGCTCATTAATTTTTATGACCTGTGTGTTTGTGTTTGTGTGTGTGTGTTGTAGCCTGGCTGTGTGAACACTACTGAAGCTGACATAAAGAAATCCTCCCGGATGAAGCAGCCGCACAAAACACGGAAGGTAAACACACACACACACACACACACACTTATGCTCACATATACACTGACACACACACAAACATAAATACAAAAGCTGTGTGTGTGTGTGTGTGTGTGCAGTCAGTGTACGGTCTACAGAATGACATCCGCAGTCAGAGTCCGACTCACACAGCCGCTCCAGAAGTGAAAGAGCCCACGGAGGACGAGCTTCGCAACCAGGTGATGCGCGACTGTCTGAGCAGATCTGTGTTTGAGAAAGACTTCATGTTCTGTGTAGTGCGTGTTGCGTGCATGCAGCATGCCTGTAATTGTTTTATTTGAATACAATGTATTATTTTTTCCCTGACCTTATTTTGTTTGTATTACATCATGCAGTTACAGGTACTATTGTGTGATATCACGTATATAACCTACTGGGGTGCCTCAGGGCTCAGTTCTTGGACCACTTCTCTTCTCTGTCTACATGGCTTTATTAGGTTCTGTCATTCAGAAACTTGACTTTTTGGCACATCAGCCATAACTCCTTCAAAAACAGCCAGAAACCTTAGGAGTTATGTTTGATGACCAGCTGACTTTCTCAGACCACATTGCTAAAACTGTCCGATCCTGCAGATTTGCTTTATTCAACATCAAGAAGATCAAGCCCTTTCTTTCTGAACATGCTCCTTGTTCAAGCTCTTGTTCTGTCCAGGCTGGACTATTGCAATGCTCTCTTGGCAGGTCTTCCAGCCAATTCTATCAAACCTTTACAATTAATCCAGAACGCGGCAGCAAGATTAATTTTTAATGAGCCGAAAAGAATAACACCTCTGTTTATCAATTTGCACTGGCTTCCAATAGCTGCTCGCATAAAATTCAAGGCATTGATGTTTGCCTACAAAACCACCACTGGTTCTGCACCCATTTACCTAAATTTGTTACTTCAGACTTATGTGCCTCTAGAAGCTTGTGTTCTGCAAATGAACGTCGCTTGATTGTTCATCCCAAAGAAGCACAAAGTCACTTTTACGGACTTTTTCATTGGAGTCCTTAGCCATCTTCAAGAATCGGCTGAAAACACATCTCTTCCATCTTTATTTGACCCTCGAACTTTAACACTAAACAGATTAATAGACTAACACTAGCTTCTCTAATCTTTTTGTATTCTATGGTTTGTTTTCTTTTTATTATATAATCAAAAAAGAAAAAACTCTAACACTAGCTTGCTATATTCTTTTTCAATTCTATCGGTTTTCTTTTTATTTATTGAATAATATAAAAACCTTGCTTCGTGTACTGTATTCAAAAATCAAAACAAGGCAGACAGTGAATGAATGAATGAATAAAAAGTGATAAATAATATATAAAAAAAGAAAGAAATAATTTTAATAAGGGCTTCTGACATGACATTCTCAAAAAATCAGAACAAGACATAAAATAAGACACAATAAATGAATAAACGATAATAAGAAATAAGAAAGCAAAATAATTTCTGGAGTAAATTATACGTAAAAATGAAACATATAAATGTTATAAGTAACTAAAATCATTTAAATAATTTTTGAGCTCTTATAAGAGCTGCTGAGAAGTGCAAATCACTTCTGAAAATTATTAACAGAGGACAGATTTACATCCAAAATCAAAAGACAGACGATTCATATATGAATGAATAATGATACATAATACAGAAACATTTATATATATATATATATATATGTGTGTGTTCGTCTCTTCTCTTCAGATCCAGAACTGGCAAACACAGCTGGACAGACACTGCTTAAAGATGTCCAAAGTCGCAGAGAGGTGAGTTCACCCTAAGATTGCATGTGTTCCAGTCTCTTCTGCTCACCACAGCTGCTTTTATCTGATCAAAAATACTGTAAAAATTCAGAAATATTATTCTAATGTTAATCATCTGTTTTCTGTGTGAATCTGTGTTAAAGTGTAATTTATTTCTGTGATGCTCCGCTGTATTTTCAGCATCATTCCTCCAGTCTTCAGTGTCACATGATCTTCAGAAATCATGAAAATATGATGATTTACTGCTCGAGAAACATGAAGATTATTATCAGTGTTAATCACAGTTTGGAAACTGATACATTTTATTTAAATGAAAGTTTAAAAGAACAGCATTTATTTGAAATAGAACTCTTTTGTTACATTATAAATGACTTTACTAACACATTTGATCAGTTTAATGCTTCGTTGATGAATGAAACATGAATATTAACTTGGCAGTAAACTGATGTTTAGTTGTCGTTGTGAATCTGCGTGTAGTTTGTTGAGTTTCTCGGAGCAGTACGTCGAGTACGATCCGCTCTTCACGACGCCGGAGCCGTCCAACCCCTGGATCTCTGATGATGTCACTTCCTGGGAGCTGGAGGCCAGGTGTGTGTCCTGATTGTTGTTCACAGTGTCATGAAGCAAAGCTGTCAGCCTTGAGATGATTTTAGAGCAAAAATGGATGTGAAAAATCACAAACTCAGGGCATAAAAGAGATGAATGATGAGTGGATTTGTTCTGGCGTCTCTCAGTAAAGAAGCCGGGCAGCACCGGGTGAAGCGCTGGGGATTCTGCTTCGACGAGGTTCTGAAGGATCCGGCCGGGAGAGAACAGTTCCTCAAGTTCCTGGAGTCCGAGTTCAGCTCCGAGAACCTGAGGTGAAACACCGAACACACACACCATCATCTCGTCATCACTAGAGTGTTTCGGACAAAATCATGCGCTGCGAGCCACGTCACATTATATCCAACTATATTAAACACAATCACTAAACAAAAAAGTTAATGTTGCGTCTTATTCAGCTATATTATATTCAAATCTATTACATTGTAACATTTTAAACAGTAAAAAAGAGGTTGTACATCCAGCTAGACTGTATTAAAATTATTAAAGGAATTAAATCAATAAACAAAAAGTAAATATTTTATTGAACTATATTGTATTAAAACGTCTTCATTTATAAAAAGAAAATGTAATAATTACATCAACTTTATTAAAAAATTATTATATTTTTAACATTTAAATATTAAGGAAAAAATAAATGTTGCATTATATCTGGCTATAGTACATTAAAATGTTTTTACTATTAGTATTATTTTACATTTTTAAATAAACAAAGCAAATGTTACATTATATCTGGCTATATTAAATTACTTTTTATCATTATTATTATTATATTATTATTTAGCATTTTTTTTATAAATAAACTAAAAGTAAATATTGCATTGCATATTGCATATCCAGCTATATTATATTACTATTTATTATTATTATTATTATTTTACATTTTTTAATAAATAAACAAAAAGTAAATGTTGCATTATATCATCTATATTACATTAAATTTATTTATTTTAAATTTTTAAATAAATAAACATAAATTTTATATTGCATTATATCTGGCTATATTATATTACTATTTAATATTATTATTATTATTGTTGTTGTTGTTGTACATTTTTAAATAAACAAAAATTAAATATTGCGTTATATCCAGCTATATTACATTAAAATGTATGTATATATTTTTTTTATTTAACATTTTTTAATAAATACATAAATAAAAAGTAAATGTTGCATTATATCTGGCTATATTACATTAAAATGTATTTATGTATTTATTATTTTACTTTTTAAATAAATAAATAAACAAAAAAGTAAATGTTGCATTATATCCAGCTGTTACATAAAATTTATTTATTTAATTATTTGTTTATTATTATTTTACAAGTAAAGTAAATATTCCATTATATCTGGCTATATTACATTAAAATGTATTTATTTATTATTTGATGTTTTTGAAAAAATAAACCAAAACTAAATATCGCATTATATTCGTTATAATAATATCGTATATTATATGTTATATTAAAATGTATTTTTTATTGTTATTATTATTTTTTTTTTTTTTTTACATTTTTCAATAAACAAAAAGTAAATGTTGCATTATATCAAGCTATATTATATTAAAATGTATATATTTTTTAAAACATTTTTAAATAATTAAAAAGCAAATGTTGCATTACATCCGGCTATATTATATTAAAATGTATTTATTTATTTTGTTTAGTTTATTTGAAATGTTTAAAAATTGAAACACAAAGAGAAAAGGTGAGTGCAGCTGTGTGCTGCTGGTCTCTGGCGGCCTCTGCAGGTTCTGGCTGGCGGTGCAGGAGCTGAAGAAGCGTCCGATCCGAGAGGTTCCCAGCAGGGTGCAGGAGATCTGGGAAGAGTTCCTGGCTCCTGGAGCTCCGAGTGCCATCAACGTCGACTCCAGGAGCTACGACAAAACCACGCAGAACATCAAGGATCCCGGCCGATACGCTTTCCAAGACGCTCAGGTCTGTGCTGTCCTCATTCCTCGGCTCACACGAGGCTCTCGTCCTCGTCTCCTGAACGCAGTGTGTTTGTGCTTGATCAGGAGCACATCTATAAGCTGATGAAGAGTGACTCCTACAGCCGCTTCATCCGATCCAGTGCTTACCAGGAGCTGCTGCAGGCCAAGAAGAAGGTAAAGCCTCTGAAGCGGCTGGAAACGGCCATCTGAATGTGTTTATTTGACTTCTGACCCCTCGTCTCCGTCACGATGCTTCTGCCGCGTCTCTTTTGTTTTGCACGTGTGTCTCTTTGTTTCTTCTGTTCTGTTCTGTTGTGTCTGTTTTGTTTTGAAGTGATGAGACAGGAAGTGCTGATTGGCTGGTTTTTCTGTGATGTGGTGAGTTCTAGAGATACAGACATGCTGGAAATGAGCTCAGAAAATCATTTCAGTCAGTCTCTCGGCCGGAGTTACAGAATGTCATCCACTAAACACAAATGCATGACAAAAATTGTAGTTAGAAAAATAATCTGACAATTTTGGATTACTTTTAGATTACTTTTGACCCAAATAATTTAACAATTTATTTTATTTATATTTTTCATATTTAGTATTTATAGTATTTTATAGAATATTCTTTTATTGGATAGTATTTCTTATTATATATTATGTATAATATATATAAATATATTATATATAATATATATGAATGTATATAGTAAAAAAAAAAATTTAATATAAAATTAAATTACACATGTTAAGTAATGTAATCTGACTACTTTTGGATTACTTTTGACCCAAATAATTTAAGTAATTTTTTAATAGATGTTTTATTTTATTTTGTCATATTTATTATGTATATTATTTTATAGTATATTGTTTTATTTAATAGTATTTCTATTTATTTATATAAATATATATACTTTTTTTTTTTTAAACAAAATAAAAATATAATTACACATTTTAAGTAATGTAATCTGACTACTTTTGACCCAAATAATTTAAGTAATTTTTTATTGATGTTGGTTAATTTATTTTGTAGTATGTATTTAGTATTTAAAGTATTTTATTTTACTGTAATTCTTATTAGTTGTTTATTGTTTATGAAATATTTTATTTTATTTTATATATATATATTTCGTTTTTTTAAAGCTCTTTAAACTACCACTGTCTATGATATAAATGTACCTTATCTTGAATTGGATAATTAATAATAATAATAAATAATTTTATAATGATATAAAAATACAAAGAGAAATAAAAATAGTCCATTCTTTGTTATCAAGAACATTAAATAAATGAAATAAATTAATAATTGTAAATTGAACATTTACTAAAAAAGATATAATATTTTATTTTTGTTTATGCTGTTTGATTTCTTAATTTTCTTTGTGTTCAGTTTCACAAAACTGGACGATTTAACAGATGTATTAAAGCAACAGTCCTTTCTGGAAAAGAAAATGTCAAATATAAATCAACTCAAAAGTAACTGTAGTGCGATAATTATGAGTATTTTATAATATAATCTTAATAACAAGGATTTATTGGATTCTGATGAAGTTAAATACTGTATTTGGAGTTATTAAACTGGAAGTATTGATTCAGATGATTAAAAGCAGCTTTGTTTAAAGAAGTGTGTCACGGCTTCGACCCCTTCTTTAACTCTTTCTCTTTTCCTTCACAGAAAAGCAAGAATCTTTTCTAGGATCTGAATCACAGGTGAGAGTCTCCGATATCTGTGTGTTTATAAAAGTGAGATGATGATCTTCTGCTGAAGCTGCAAACCTGTCCATTTCTCTTTTAACTCGAAACAAGCTTTTCAGGAAAAAATGATGTTAATGTTTGTAATATCTTTATGTCTTATAGTCACATTGAACATACTCGAACAATAATAGAGTTACATTAATGACAATATCAAGAATCAAGGGCTCCAGAATGCTATATAATAAATATTATATATAAAACAGAAGCCTGAACAACATTGTGAATAAAAAATCTCAAGGTGGGAGAAAAATACATCTTAGTTATTAGGAAAAAACAACATCAAGAAAAACATTTTAAAGAGAGAAGATTGCTTTTTTTTTTTTTTGTTAACAGAGCTTAAATGTTTTGCAGAAAAGATTTTTCTTTATTTATTTTAGTTCTTTATTGAGTATTATTTTTTCGTGAGAATTTTTTTTAAGCGATTCAATTTTGAAAAATTAGGAATTTATTTTTATGTATATTTTAATGTTTTTTTTAGAAAAAAAAACAAGGTTTTTTTGTTTACAAGAAAAATTGGAATTCGGTTTTTTGAACAGAAAATGTTTTTAGTGAGAGATTTTTGTTTTGTTTTGTTTTGAGGATAATGTGTTTTGGGGTATTTATTTTATTTTTGTTTTAGTTATTTATTTGAAGAGATTGTAAAAATGTTTTTGGTGAGTTTTTATTTATTTTTTTAAGAGAAAAAAATATTTAGAGAGAAAAATTGGTTTTTTTACATTTTTATTTATTTGTTTGTTTGCTCATTTTTATTTTTGTTTAGTTTTTTTAAGAGATTAAATATTTTTTATGTAAGAGAAAAACATTTTGAAGAGAAAAAATGTAAAAATAATTTTTTTTTTTAACAGAGTAAAAATGTTTTGGAGAGAAAAGTTTTTGGAATTTATTTTATTTTTGTTTTAGTTATTCATTTATGTGAACAGAGGCATTTTTTAAGTGAAAACTTTTAGAGAGAAAAATTTGGATTTAGTAATTTGTATTTGTAAAAAAAAATGAAGAGTAAAAATGTTTTTGTTTGTAAAAAAAAATGAAGAGTAAAAATGTTTTTGTTTGTAAAAAAAAAATGAAGAGTAAAAATGTTTTTGTTTGTAAAAAAAAAAATGAAGAGTAAAAATGTTTTTGTTGAGTATTTGTTTTTGTTTTTACAAGAAAATTTGGAATTCGTTTTTTTGAAAGTTTTTGGAATTTATATTATATTTGTTTCACTTATTTATTTGAAGAGAGTAAAAAAATTTATTTAAAAAATGTTTATTTGCATGTTTGCTTAATTGTATTTTTGTTAGTTTTTTTTAAGAGAGTGAAAACGTTTTTGAGTAAAACAAAAAAAATCAAATAAGAGAAAAACATTTTGAAGAGAGAAACAAAGTTTGATGAGAGAAAGAAAAATAAACTGTGTGTGTTTCTCCCGCAGATGCCGTCAGCGAGCGAAGCTTGTATAAATCACACGTCTGTACATTACTGCTGATCACGAGCTGGACACACATCTCCTTCATTCTGTCAGTGTGAAGACACACACACACACACACACACACACACACACTGATCTCACCGTTGATTTGCCTTTGCGCTTCACTCCATCTGAGCTCTTACAGTTATTTTTATATCTAAGAACATGTTTGGTTGTTTTCTGTGAGCTTTGCTTCTGTAAATGTGTACAGATCTGGAGATTCGGCGTGATTTCTGATGAGGAACACCTGCGCTCACACAATCACCGCTGCTTGAGACACACATGAATGTGTTCGGATGATGTACAGTGGACGCTAATAATATTAATCATCATATTCGGACACCTTTATTTTACCATCTGTACATTAAACGTGACTCACCATCCATAAGGCAATGTTCATTCATGGACTCGATAAGCGAGATGATAACATGATGCGATGATGGATTCATGGACCGTGACTGATCTGAGATCTGCATCATACAGTATTTCAGTAGTTCTGTTTCTTCAGAGAACGACTGCGATCCAAAGATTATGAGCGGAGATGGTCTGGGTTCTTGTGTTTTTGATGTTGATTCTGTACATAGTTCCACAGTGACATGAATAAAGCGACTGGAGATGAAAGTGACTCAGTGAATCTTCTGAATCGTTCTGAATCGTTCGTGTTGTTCTGAACAGCAGAGGGCAGTGAATCGCAGTGATTCATTCGGTCATGATTATTAATTCATGATTAATCATTCTTTTGTTATTCAAGAAAGGTTTCTTTCTTTTTCACGTCATATGTAATTTATCATTTATATTTAATACATTTTATTTTTATTTTTTTGCCATAAGCAATTTATTAAAAGCTTGAAAATATTACGGAATGATATTTTGATTTTTTTGCTAACATTAGTCAATTTTAATCTTTAATAATAATAATAATAATACACTATGCACAAAACCCATATAAAATGATAACATCAACCATGGACCAAAACGAACTGATATTTCTCAAAATGTCTTTGATTCTCACAAAAAAAAAAAAAAAATGTACAAGAGGGAGAATAAAAGCTTATTTCTATATTTTGCTTTGGTGTGCCAAATTTTATTTCACTTTTGAAAATATTGCAAGTTTTACAGAAGTCCTTCACTAGCCGAAGAAAATTATATTCAATAAAATCTAAATACCAGAAATACATACATGTGCACATTCACATACTAGAAACAGCTACACGTTTAACATTTTCACAAAAAGAGATTTTTATTAATTGCATGAAAATAGTTTCAAGTAATTATGAAGAAACACACTGAAGCAGAAAGACTGAAATAGTATTTTTAAATATAAAATTAATAGTATTTTTAACTTTGGATAATTTCTCGGTGCATTGGATTCTTAATATTGTATATATTATAATATGTTTCACAGTATTTTGTGATTGTTGTGTTTAATGTTCAAGATCTTGTACAGTAGTCTTTGGTTTCCAGTGGGTTTCAAACCTTCGTTAAACTTCTGAAGATCATCATTCGGTCTTGTGGAACATCAGTGTCCCTGCAGCACAGAAGCAGCATCAGTGTCTCAGACGTGTATCTGGAGAAATAGACAACAATACACTGTATGAGTCACAATTATACATTTCTCTTTTATGACAAAAATCACTAGGATATTAAGTAAAGATCATGTTCAATGAAGATATTTAGTAAATCTCCTACTGTAAATATATCAAAACTTCATGTTAGATTAGTAATATGCATTGCTAAGAACTTCATCTGAACAACTTTAAAGATGATTTTCTCAATATTTAGATGTTTTTGCTCCCTCAGATTCCAGATTTTCAAATAGTTGTATCT
>NC_081793.1:29119575-29127075 GCF_963082965.1 Carassius carassius
CTGATGATGAGGAATTAACAGGGCAGCTATCAAATGTTAGACAGTATTAGGTTATTACTAGCAGAGGTTTTTGAGCTGATATTCAACACAACTGTTTTCTTTTCGAATTTAGCATCCAGTTTGTTATATCAGCTATGCATTCCGTTAGTTTTGCGAATTGGTACGTTTCATCAGGCCATGAAAAAATAGAGCTAAGTATCATTGGCAAAACAGTGAAAGCAAAAACACCATGTTTCTTGATGAAATCTCCCAAGGCTAACATGTAAAGCGTGAAAAGTAACGGTCCTAATACAGAGCCTTGTGGCACTGCATACTACACTTGTGATCAATACCTCTTCATTCGCTGCTAGGAATGAATAATGGTCAAACTAATAAGATTTCAACCATGACCATGCAATTCCAATGTTTCCAACATAATTTTTTAATGTATTCAAAAGAATGGTGTGGTAGATAGTGTCAAACGCAGCACTAAGATTCAAAAGTGCTAATAAAAAGATACAACTACGATCAGATGATGAGAGCAAGTCATTTGTAACTGATGGGAGCAGTCTCACTACTATGATACGGTTTAAATCCTGACTGGAAATCCTCACAGATACCATTTCTCTCCGAGAAGGAACATAGCTGAGAGGATACTGCCTTTTCTATTATTTTTGACAGAAAAGGTAGATTTGAGATCGGTCTGTAAATAAATACTTCTCTAGAGATAAAAGAAGCTGTAGGTTTGAATGAATATATATATACATCATAGTGTTTGAGGTGTAACAACACTTGAAAGTCCAACCCTAAACCATAACCCTAGTCTAGTTAACACTAACCCTATTCCTCAACATGATTAAATCACAGTTCATATTTGTCATTTGGAACACAACTAGTAAAAATTAATAGACTTAGAATAAAGATTTTCCTGTATTAAGCAACAAAAGAGAGCAGAAATATTACTGATGGCATGATCTCATACTCACAGGTGTGTGTAATGAACAGGGGTCAGGAGGTCAGCTGCTCATCTCACCCTCATTTCATGACTTCCTGTCAGACAGGATGTGGATCTGATGTTTTAACTCTCTCTGTCTGTCTGTTCCAGGATGAGCTGTAAGGTGGCGCTGTGGCTGCTGCTCACCGGCCTGCTGTGTCTCGCCTCCGCCGGCCGTAAGACCCGTCCGCAGGGATCCATCCCATCACCCCACAAAGCCGTCTCCAACACCTCCGACCGGCGTGCACGCAAACAGGAAGTGCTGGCCTCCAGCCAGGAAGCTCTGGTGGTGACAGAGCGCAAGTACCTGAAGAGCGACTGGTGCAAGACGCAGCCGCTGCGGCAGACGGTCAGTCAAGAGGGATGCAAGAGCCGCACCGTCATCAACCGCTTCTGCTACGGCCAGTGCAACTCCTTCTACATCCCACGGCACATCAGGAAAGAGCAGGAGTCCTTCCAGTCCTGTGCCTTCTGCAGGCCGCAGCGTTTCACCAGCCTCACCGTGGAGCTCGACTGCCCCGACCTGCAGCCGAACGTCCGCTACCGCAAGATCCAGCGCGTCAAACAGTGCCGCTGCATGTCTGTCAGCGTGTCCGAGTCTGGGAAACAGTGACCACGTTTCACTGGAAACACCTGCTGCTAATCTGAGCTGAAAGACTGCAAGGCTTCAGCATGCCATCTTAAGACTGTCCTGCTGGACACCGGTCAATATCAGTCAGCACTAGTATCCAGCTGTCACCACTGATCACTAGTGGTCACCAATGGACACTATCAATCACCAGTAGTCTCAAACAGTGACTAGAGAGTGTGTGGAGACCGACTGATGTGCGAGAGAAGACTCCACACTGAACTCTATGAAAGAGATGCTGCCACCTGTGTGATGATCTATGATAGTTAACACCAAACATGCATAACTAGACTGATTATAGAGATTCTATGGAAATATGGTACAGCAAAAGAATATATATGTAGAGAAACAAGTGAAGTCTATATTAAAACTATTGAGTTCTATTCTCGTCTTCTGTTCTTGAGGAGTTCAGTCCAGAGCTGACATGGGAAAACTAGCCTTCATGTGGTTTAATCCAGTTGGGTTTCTCCATTGGTTAGTACGGTTATCTTGCAGTAGAGTTTGATTTGCACCATTTAAAAACCCTGGAAGACTCCTATTATTATGTTCGAGAACCTCCAATGGAGATCCAATGCAAATCTGCAGATTTTTTTAAGGGAAAATTGGTGTACTGGCTATAAAGGCCCATTCACACAAAATAATGTAACTATAACAATGTTTAAATTAATCGCTGTAACAATAAGAGAATAGTGGAGTCACATCACACTATATTATATGGACTTTTGAATCTCACAATTCAGATGTTTCCACTTGAAATTCTAGGTTTATATCTCAGTTTAGAATTGCAAGATATAAAGTCAGAAATGCAAGATATGAACTCAGTATTAAATCCAAAATGTTTTATTTGTCAGAATTAAGCGATGTTAACTCATAAATAAGAGAAAAGTCATTCATTCTCTATAATTTATATCTTGTAGTTCTGACGTTTCACAGAATTGTGAATTTACATCTCAATTTTGAGATTATACCACACAGAATTGAAAAAGCGCATAATTGCAAAATATAAACACGCACTTGTGAGAAAATTTTCAGAATTTTCAGTAAAAAAAAAAAAAAGCAATTACCTTTATTTAATTGCAGACAATTGTAAGATGTAAAAAAAAAGTTACTTTTAAGATGTAAGTTCAGAATTGCAAGTAAAAGAATTCTCAGTTTATATCTCACAATTCAGACTTTTTCTCTGAAATGCAAGTTGTCCCTCATTTTGACAAACTATTTCCCTGCTTTGAAACCTTCAGTAAAGACTGGGAGCAGAAGTGGAAAAAGGGAGAAAATATCCACAAAGATCAAAAACAAACCGGGAATGAGACGTGGATGAGGATTTGGGGAGATTCTTATGGATTCCAGTGAATTATTTATGGGATATATTCATTAAATCAGAAGAACAGACCATGACAATGCAATATCTGTTTGCCTTTTTGTTAATCCTATTATTTGAAGTTTTTGGTGTGAATGTCCCTTTAACATGGTAAAAAAACTGAGCTAAGAGTCCTGAACTCTTAATAGTGTCTGAATAATAACCAACAAAATGAACCAAAATGCTTGTTTGAGACGCATAACTCAATCCTGAAAAGATCCACAAGATAAAATAAGATTCCCTTGGGAAATTTGTAAGTAAATCTCCAATCGTGTGAAATAAATTAAAATGTCTGAATTTATTAATCCCTTTATTTTACATAAATTACACTCTTCTCAAAACGTTCAGATACAAACAGTTATTGCACATGGAGCGCAGACGTCCATCCACACCTCCGACACGCACATGCTAAAAACAAACTAATGTTACATAAAGATGTTAATATTATTTATATTAATTTAAAAAACATCCTCTTAAATACATCAAGTGAGTGAGTGAATGTGTGGATGCAGCAAAACCAGAAAACAATCTTGCATAATTTCACAAAAACACTGAGTAGATTCCTGATCGTTCGCCGCTGTCTGATCTGATTCATACTGTACATACTGGAGTGTCTCTTTCAGGTCCTGTAGGACTGGAGTGTGCTTTGAACATGTTCACTCAGCTGAAGACTACAGGACTAAACTGCATTAACTAGTGTTGGTTTAAAAGCGTCATATGATTCCGATGCTTACAATGAAGATGCATCGGAAATCCTGATTCTCTATCCTTTTCAGATCTGTTAAAAATAAAATGACCTTTTTTGATGATATTGCTTCAGTCCTCCAGTATGTACGGTGGAGCAAACGTCTGATATGTTCATCCATCTGAACACAGAATGTGACATCACATTTAGACGGCGGATCACTTCCTGTGTGGTACGGCAGATGGCAGATAACACTGAAGCTGCTGCGAGAGCGATTTACAGATGAAACGGCACGAGAGCATCCGTCCGTCAGTCCACATCCGCCTCAGATCTTCATGCCCAGCTTTGCTTTCTGAGAAGAAATAAAGATGCTCATTAAGTCACATGCTGAACTGTCCAGCAGAATCTCACTCTGCTTTCAACTCATTCAGATCTCAATTTCACCTGTCACAAGTACAGTATGGAGTCCCTCAAGGCTCAATACTGGGAACGTTGCTTTTCTGCTATCGTTTTGCATTAAGGCTAAACTTTTTCTGTTTAACACTTTAAAGCTGCTTTGACAACCAGTATTGTATAAAGTGCTACACAAATAAAGGTGAATTGCAAGTTTAAATGCACAACTGCATGATATAAACTCGCAGATGCATTATAAAGTCAATTGTTATATATAAGCTTATAACTGCGAGAAAGTAATCAGAATTGTTAAATTCTGTTAAATTGATAAAAAGTCACTATTTTTTATTCAGTGGCAGAAACAGGCTTCCATAGTTACACCAATTATTTGACATTGCACTCGTATGATCTGCTGTATGATATTTCTGTAAAGCTGCACTGAAACCATGTGCACGGTGGATAAACGGACTTACAATTCCAGACGCGTGTTTGGGTTTGACGCTGTAAGTGGCTTTTTCTTTGACCTGCCGAAAACACTCCTCCGCCGCCTTCAGCCTGAGAGACACAACATGAAGAGAAAAGAGGAACAGATCCACACATCAGTCAGACAATATACATAACATCATAAAAACTATTATGAACACCATAAAAAATATTACTTCAAAGAAAAAAATAATAACTTGAAATTTTGCTGTGGCAACTCAGATACACAAACCCAAAACTGCTCTAATCCCAGTCACGGTCACAAACTGTACCAGCTACCCACAATCCCCCAGGTTCAATGACACACACACACACAGCGTCAGTGGTTTGACCGAGTAGCTCATACATACAACACATACAGCACAAACGCGTAAAGCAACACATACTATACAGCAAATCTCAACTGGTTGATTGACTGTAATGCTGCAAAATATAACCATTATCATCCGGCTCTGATCCGATTAATGCAACTATAAGGCATGAAGATAAAGATATTATAAACATTAACATTATGTTTTTCAGCGGTCCATCTAACCGGATGGGAGACAGCTCTTCCTCGTGAACTTTAACTAGTCCTGACAGATCTCTACACTGCTTAATCGGAGCGCTCGGAAGTTATTAAGATCTGCCACGCTCTGTGACGATGTGCGGGTCATGAGTGTGGACGAACGCCAGGAGTTTCATCTCTGTGACCTTACACCAGTGAATGAAACACACACACCATAATTGGCCATGTTTAGAGTTGAGATGAATCCCCAGACGCTCCTGTGTGATTCTGGAGTCAATGCATTTATCCAGCTCTGTTTGAAGGTCTTTAAATGATTTTTACGTAAATATTTCTGCCATTTGCACATAAACTGAGAGTCACAACTGATAAGCTATTACTAAATATTGTAGAAACTTAATTTTCTGTAAAGTTGCTTTGCAATGATTTGTATAATAAAAAGCACTTTACAAATAAAACCGAATTGAACTGAACTAACTGCATTTTAAAATGATCAAAAATATTATTTATATTAAGTTATTTTAAAATAAATTTTAGCATATAATTTAATAAAATGTATATATAAATGTTTAAAATGTTTTTTTTTAAATTTCACAATCTGAAAATATTTTTAAAAATATTAAAAAAAATACTTATTTAAAAAACTTAAACTTGAATAAAATAGTATTATTGAAAATTTTAACAAATAATTTGTAAAGTATAAAAATAATGATTTCAAAAATATATTTTTTCAATAAAAAAGAAATAATAATCATAAGAAATAATCAATCTGATGAGAATAAAGTAAATATTGCATTAAATTATTGCAACATTAAACCAGAATTGTAATATAGCACTGAAAACCCACATCATCTCTTTCTGCTAAATCCATGATCAGACACGATACAAAATCACTTGCAAATAATCGTCAAGGAAAAATTCTTAATATGACAAGAATTAAAAATGGCATTAAATAATATCTTACACTGTTCCCCAGCCAGCTGCTTGACTTGTTTCTGCACATGTACAGTATTATGTGAAGCATTTATATAGACTATATATTTTTCATATTCAAAGTCAGATCAGAAATGACACCAAATCGGCGAAACGCAGCTGAAGCGATGACCTTGAGAGCTAAAGCTCATAAAACATGATGGATTCAGCGTTTGGGGAGAAGAGCTGAAACTCAATCACCAGCGTGGCGTCTCATCCACTGCAACAGAAGAGCAGAGCAAACAGACGCGTGTCGTGATGTATTTGGCTGCTCAGAGCGCCTGACATGTTTACAGGAAGTAGAATTATGGGCAGGGAGATGTTCCTCCTACACATCAGTAGCAGCAACTTTAAACAGCAGAGCGAGAAAACATCCCGTGTGTCTGAGCCAGAGCCGATGGGACGAGGAGGAAGAGGAAGAGGATCCAGATCAGAACGCTGCTTTCACACCCAAATATGGTGTTACTGCGGCGCGGGTCACGATCTGCTTCACACTCAACCGCTCGTGATGGAGAGCACAACACAAAGAGAGAGAGAGAGAGAGGTAAATGAGTGGAGGCTGCAGACAAGACACTGATGTTCTTTTACGAGCTGGATCCGTCAACAGACCAGAGTTTTCCATTCTAGTGAAAGCGCCAGAGATGTTTGAGACGCTGACTGACTTTATGCTCTAATATCATGTCTTTTATTACAAACAGCCTTTTTAACTGGACTCTATAAAACCACCTATAATCAGCACTGAGAAAGAGACTGTCAAAATGTCAACAGTATTTCTTTTTCTACTGCGTTTTTCGCTTCCATTGAGCTGCTTCTCCATTGTTTTTCTGAATAATCATGAGCTAGATGGACACTTGTGTCTCGTGCATGAAAAAAGTTAAACAAAAAGACAAATAAATATAAAAAAAAGAGAAAATTAAACAAAAAGGTAAAAAAGAAAAAGAACGAAAACAAAGAAAATATATTAAAAACTAAATCAAAGGAAAAACTTTTGGTAGCATTATGTGCATTAAAACAAAATCAACTACAAAAAAGAAAAAAAGAAAAAGATTTAAACAAATCAAACAAAACCAATTAAATAAAACAGAAAAAATAAAATAAAGAAAACCGAACACAAAGAGAAAAAACAAAATAAATCAAAAAATAAAATGAAATAAAAATGAGAAAAAAAGAATGTAAAAAAAAGAGCAACGAAAAATACAATTAAAGAAAAAAAGAAAACAAATAGAGAACAATTTTGTTTTTTGAAATGTAAAAAAAACAAAAAAAAAACGAATAGAACAAAAAAAAACAATAAAATACAAATCTGAAAGAAAGAAAAAGGAACACAAAGAAAACAACTGAGAAAAAAATAAACTACTAAAGACGAAACTCAACCCAACAGAAGTTCAGCTTTTAAAAACGTGTCTCAAGTCGTTTTTCTCCGTTCCAGTGTCTGCTCTCACGATTCACACAGCAGCTCCAGCACCAGCGTGAGACGGCTTCGGCTCTCAAACCCAGACGGGGT
>NC_081793.1:29134575-29184575 GCF_963082965.1 Carassius carassius
GAGAGAGCAAGAGAGAGAGAGAGAGAGAGAAGAGAGAGAGCAAGAGTGAGAGAGCGAGAGAGAGAGAGCGCAAGAAAAGAGAGAGCAAGAAGAGAGAGAGAGCAAGAAAGAGAGAGCAAGAGAGAGAGAGAGCAAGAAAAGAGAGAGAGAGAGAGAGAGAAGAGAGAGAGCAAGAGTGAGAGAGAGAGAGAGAGAGAGAGAGAGAGAGCAAGAAAAGAGAGAGAGAGAGCAAAAAAGAGAGAGCAAGAGAGAGAGAGAGAGCAAGAAAAGAGAGAGAGAGAGCGCGAGAGAAGAGAGAGAGAGCGCAAGAGTGAGAGAGAGAGAGAGAAGAGAAGAGAGAGAGAGGCTTCCTCAGAAGTGCAGGGGTCAGCAGGGGTCATGACTCAAGGTGCTCTTTGACAAATTGAGGCCGGTAGTAGTTAAGGGTTCGACACCATGAAAAACCACAAATCCACACACACACACACACACACACACACACACACAGTACTCCTGACAGACAGACAGACAGACGTGTGTGTGTGTGTGTGTGTGTGTGTGTGTGTGTGGACCTCTGGTCCAGGGGTCAGAGACTCAGATTAATGCTACTCCGGGGTCAGCAGAATCTCATGCTCGCGGCTCTAGAGGTCGCGACGCTTCTGCTAATAGCAGTCAGGCCTGTGATTTTCACCCGCGGCAGCAGAAACGCCGGCGAATGAAGCGGATTCTCAGGAATCCCAGGAATTCCCTCGTTTAATTGACACCAGTCACACTGAAGGAAAATCCCATCATTCCCACATTCACTGCATCATCAGACTCACTCACCTTCAATCACAAACACCTCCATCCTGTCTTTAAACGGCTGCAGATGCTCTTCAGAAGAGACCGAGCACACCTTCTCCACCTCCGCAGTGGATGCTGGGAAATACAACATTTACATTGAGTAAAGAATCCTTTCTAAATACACACGACACACACTGGGCCTCATTCCTCAAACACAAACACAAGTGTATGACTTGATGAACTGATTCTGCTTGTTTCATGAACAAACCCCTTCAGATTTACATTCAAAATGGCAATCATGAAAAAAAATCATATTATTCTGATTTCTGAAGATCATGTGACACTGAAGACTGGAGGAATGATGCTGAAAATACAGCGGAGCATCTCAGAAATAAATTACACTTTAACACAGATTCACACAGAACACAGCTGATTTACAGTAGAATAATATTTCACAATTTTACTGTTTTTACTGTATTTTTGTTTTATCAAATAATTTATTTTGAGGCATTCTGGGCCCAACACACAGCATTATCTGAAAGGTCTGTCTGGAGCGGATCGGTTCACTCCGGATTAGACGAATCAAACACGTTAACCTGTGAACCTCAGAGAATAAAGAGAGCGAGGGGAAAATACACTTCCTTCCCAGAGAGCGAGCTTTCATTCTCTGCTGAAACATGCAGCAATTAGTCCAATTATGTTCACGGGAAACAGTCTGGGCAGAAGCCATTAGACCGGCCGGGTTCATGACTCGAGAAACAAAACACAGAAAACACCAGACTCATCCAGCGATAAACCAGTTTGATTAGCAGATGGTTATTTTCCTTTAACACTGATGTTTGCAGGGTGTTCTGGGTAATTACATGATTCTGTCATATTCTGATCTCTAGTCAATTCACAGTAAGCTGTTTGTGTCTTTTTACCTCTCAGATCTTTCCGGAGTCTCAGCAGATCTTTAGTCAGGTCCTCAAACTTCATCTGAGAGGCTTGAAACAGGTCGTGAGGTTCTGGGAGAGGAAACACACACGTCTCCCTGCCCGCGTCCTGAAACACACACACACACACACACACACACACACACACGAGGACACTCAAGGCTTTCTGAAGATGTTCTTGTTCTATGAGAGCATCATAAATTAATCTCACCTCATCAAAGTGTCTCAGGTAGTAAGCGACGATATATGACATCAGACTCTTACTGTTGTCCTGAAAATCACAGGAGAAAACCCACGGAATAAATCAAGAAGTGTGATAGCGTCTAAACTGTGTGTGTGTGTGTGTGTCTTACGCTGCTCTTGACATCCTTGAGTTTGGGCAGAATGTCCAGCGTGAAGCCATCTGCCTGTCCTCTGGTGCGATTCCCTCCGTTCATGAAGTTCCCGAAGGCCAGAACCAATCCGAGAACCTTCAGCACTCCAGAACCGCTCTGAAGAGCCTGGAGAGAGAAGCCCGGAAACTGGATTCAGGGACAAAACCGGACTACATATATGTGTGAGACATCGGTTATCCATCATTACTGGATTCGAATCAGTGAGCAGTGAGTTATCTGACCGATTCACACCAATGATGCTTGATTCACCAATTTGATTCAAATGAATCGATTGCCGTTGCAATCGTACTGAAGTACCTTGCAGACTCTCTGCAGAATCTGGAGTTTGCGCTGAACAGACGAGATGCATTCAGTGAAGGTCGACTGAAAGAGAATACAGAAGACTCGTCCGGAGAAATTAGGAATCTGGGAGAGCTGATGGAGAAACCTGTGAGGATCAAACAGATCTATTAGAAGTGTTGAACAGCAGATGTTTTGATCAATAAATTCAATCAGTTCCATGTTTATATGAACTGTGTGTGTGTTTTTAGCCTCACTGTTCGGGTTTGTCCAGAGGTTTGTTTCCTTCTTTGTCTTTTGAGGATTTGATGTGTTTCTCGATTTTCTCCAGCTCATCATGCTGGGCTCTCTGAAACCACAACACACAACTAAACTGTAAGCGCACAACTCAAAAACACGGAGGCTTCTGGACTATGAGCTGACAGAATAAAACCGTGACTCATGGGTCAGAATACAGATCAGACTGTCAGAAAGTCGGTCAGACTTGTGTATTTTACACAAATATGCACGCTGGTGTTCTTTGCGTTTAGCCACATTATTATTAGAGTTTGTTTGAGTGTAATCAAAGTCATTAGGAAACCAGTTTCCAATAAAAGCCACAACGTCTCTCGAGTTTCCTTCTCGCTGAGCTAAAGAACAACAGAAATAGAGTTTCAGGGCCGCAAATTGTGAAAGTACGACAAACAACCAGATGTGACCGACAGACACACAAATGACAGACAGAAAGAAATGGACGGACAGACAGATGGACAGACGACAGAAATGATGGAGAGACAGACAGACGGAGAAAGAGAGACATGCACCGCATCAGCAACAGACCCTCATCACGTGATTCTGTGTAATTATGTGAAGATCTATTAAATATGGGAATGAATGCGTTTTTGAACAAATCAAGTGAGTAAATGATCAAATGACTCCTAAATAAAAAGACAGCAACTTTCTTCACTTCTGAATGAGTGCTTTGAATTAAATCCAGTGAGTGAATAATTCAGTGACTCATTTATGAAGGCAGTCAGCTTAGTTGCCGAACGAATCAGTTATCTGAACGAATCGTTTTGAATGAATGATTCAATGACTCACTTGTTAGGCCACGATTTGCTGCCACCTATTGGCTCTTGTAGTTTAATATTTAGAGTATCATTTAATTTTTTTATATTTCATATTTAAAAAAACATTTATAATGAAAAATATGGTCATTCTTTAATGCAATGGTAAATCAAAATAATTATTTTCAAAATATTTATTCCTAAAGCTACTTTTTCTTTTCAAATGTTTTTCTCATTTAGCATAATTATGACTTTAAATGATCTTTTGCGGTAATTTCAAAGCCAAAGTTGAAGTAATAAATTTAGGCTAAAGTTTTCCCGTCTTATGATCACTCACTACGTGCGTAAGAGAATCAGTTTCTCTGCGAGCAGAACTGCAGAACGAATACCTTCATAAACACAGCAGCCGAGATCAAACGCAGCGAGACGCACAGCTGAGGACATCAGGAAGGTGATCAAAGACAGAAAACGGCTCTCTCGCTCTCAGAGAAAAATGAGGCTAAGACAAACACGTTCGTTCAGAAGAGTGTGTGTACGGCTCAGGCGTGAATATAAACTCTGGAAAAGTCTCGGGCTCCATTAAGCGTCATCAGGAGATCCATCACAGCACATATACACACACACAGCACTTCAAACGCGGTGATTAGACGCTCTGCATCCCATTTACTGCGTTCTTAAGTGTAAATATAGTTAATATGAAGCAGCTTTCAGCGCTCGGCCTTCAAACACAAACTCAAAGGCAGATATCAAAAGACAATATACAGATACGACACGAGCGGCAGGACTGACATCTGCACACGGGCCAGACGGGAAACTCACACTCAGAAAAGCAGAGAAAAACACATTAGAGCCATCATTAGGTGCATTACTGCAGTCTGACTGTATGTTTTTCTTTTTTTTGCCATTTGAACAGGTCTGGATTCCATAATTACGGCGTGAGCCAGACAAAAACATCTTAATGTTTCTGCCTCCGCTGACAGAAAGACTCTCAGAAGAATGAATCGCAAGTCCTCTAATGATTTGGCACATGATGCTTTAAAATAAATAAGTGATATTTATGAAAAAGCAGCTTGCATACTGAAACAAAAGCATTTTTTTGCTTCTTAAAGCACATGACTGAATGCTCTGCTCAAATGGGGCGATTTTAAACGCATGTCTTTATGAGACACAGCGTTCATTCCTGCAGCGATGCTCTCTCAACTTTTGAAATTAGTAGATTTCAGGATTCGGCATGTGCATGATTTAGAGGTTTAGCACGATCTGAGGATGTTAAGAGCACATTACATTTATTAGGGGACTGTTCTAAATATGAGCAATTGTGATGCATGAAAACAAAACAAAACAAGGAGAGAGAGAGAGAGAGAGAGAGAGAGAGAGAGAGAGAGAGACAGACAGAGAGCGAGAGAGAGAGAGAGAAAGAGAGAGAGCGAGAGAGAGGCAGAGAGAGAGAGACAGAGAGAGAGAGAGAGAGAGAGACAGAGAGAGAGAGAGAGAGAGAGACAGAGAGAGAGAGAGAGAGAGAGACAGACAGAGAGCGAGAGAGAGAGAGAGAAAGAGAGAGAGCGAGAGAGAGGCAGAGAGAGAGAGAGAGAGAGAGAGAGAGAGAGCGAGAGAGAGAGACAGACAGAGAGCGAGAGAGAGGCAGAGAGAGAGCGAGAGAGAGGGATCTGCTTACGTTCTCGTAGAGCGCCTGTAACGTCTCCAGATCAACCACAGTGTTATCCAGATTCAGGATCGCTGCACACACACACACACACACATTACAAAGAGATTCACACATTAGACCGGAATCAGCAGCTGAATCAGATTTAAAAACAGTAGCCTCATATCCCTTTAGACTTCAACATCAATGATTCAAATAATGTATATTTAATATTCATAAATATTTATAAGTTAAACAAAATTAATATACTCAGAAAAGTTACAGCTGAGTTTTACAGTTCATTTAGCGATGAATAATCTTCGGTTGCAGATCATAGATAAGATTCTTAGTAGAAAATGTAAAGCTTTTTAATTTGACAAATGGTAGCAGGGTAGAATAGAGCAGAATAAAAAAAAAAAAAAGAAAATCCTTTTTGTTTTTAAATGCATCCAAAAAGTAAAAAAATAAAATAAAAAAAAGGAGTGCAAACCTTATTTTATTAATGAGGAATTTATGGATGGTTGAAAATTCCCATAAGTGGTTGAAAAAAAACCAGCATCACAGCTTTCAAAAGCTGCATAAAAATTCAACATTTGTGTGTGATTTGAACGGCTCTGAGTGTGTATTAGGAAGGAACGCAGTCCGTGTGTAATTAACACCATCATGACATCACATGTCTGCGTTCGATTTGAGCTTCACAACATCATACGACAGACGAGGCCTGAATTCCTCACACACACACACACACACACACACACAGAAACCGTGTGCATGAGAGCTCGCAAACGCATAAACACACACTGATTAGATGGAAATCAAGCACAAGTTCTGCCGGCATTCCAAGCACATTTCTGTCTGAGACGAGAGACATGAAACATGAGTTCATCCGACCAACATCCCATCATAACACAACTCTGATATTACAAGAAATAGCAATTTACACTTAAAGACACTCGTCTGGACCATCTGTGACAGACACAATTACACAGCAGCACATGGACCAATGTTATTACACTTTTAAATCTGAATGTTAGTTCATGTAGGAGTTAGTCTGCTTTATGATTAAGTATCATTCCAGATAAAACGACTATATTAATGGTGTGAAAAACAATGAATAAAATTAATACAATTTATTAAAATGTATTTATTTTAAACTAATTACATTTAGTAATGTTAATTTAATGAAATACATAAAATTAGACGAATGAATGTTTTAAAGTTTTATAAAAGTTAAAAAATATTTTTTTAAAAACTGTAAATCTGGCCTCACATCATTAAAACTCTTATTTTAAGTGGGTGCCCTGCAGCATGATTGATTACTAAAATTATGTTTGAAGGAAGATATTTCTAAAAACAAGTCCAGCAGGGATCTGAAGGCCTGAGAGGTTCATGTTTAGGGTTGACCTGCGGCCTATCAGAGCATCAGGAAACCCTCGCTGCGCCCAGAGAACACGTCAATGCCCAGACACCACACATTCAGACGCCAGCGTGGAAAAGAAAACAGGAAACGAGCTCGCCAGAACAAAACCTCAGCCTTACGTCCACCTCGACCCGCCGGTGACCGCAAACCACTCGTCACAAAACACGAACAAACATTTAACTCCAACTACAGAGTAAATATGAAGAGGCAGAATAACAGAAAGCTGTGCATTAGAGGAGAAAAAGACAAACGGTTCTGACCGTGCTGAATGTCCTTCATGTCGAGATGTAAACTGGACATCAGGATCCCCACGGCCTGAGAACGCTTGGTGTTCAGCAGCTTCACCACCTACAACACACACACACACACACACACACAGTCATTAAACCCATCGAATGTGGGAGTAAATATAAACCACTTGAGGTGCTCTATTATCAAGTCACGCATTAAAGATGCTGTCAGACACAAAGATGAATTACTTCCAATTACTAATGTGAAGCTCTGATCCTCATATTTATTAAACAAGACTCAATGTCGGACGAGTGCGACAATCATCAGATCACTACAGCGTCTGTGTGTGTAATTGCATCTATTTGCTTATTACGTCTTGATTTGAAAGGGAAAGTGTTTTCGGCTTGAAGAACAAAAGCCAATTCATTGAGCTGATCTTTATCGGTCATGAGGACAATGAGCTGAGAGGTGATGAAGAGCAGAGGAGAGAGGAACCAAGCCACAATACAGATCTGGATCCTGAACAACAATTCAGCCGATCTGAAACCGGAAGCTGCCGCAGAGGAGAAGATTCCTGCAGAGATCTCCAGAACCGCATGAGAAACGTTTGTTTTAACTCGACCGGAAACTCTGGCAAACAAATGAGCTTTAAAAGACTCTTGATGGTTTTTTCTGCTGTTGATTCCGCTGCCAAAAACACAAAGCAGACAGAAGCAGAGCCATGCAAGCGTCCACACGCTCTCTCCATGCTTCTAATCAACCTTCAAACCTTTCCTTCCGCAAAAAATGCCAGCTATGAGCAATCGGCGGAGAAAAAGCGCTCTTATATTGCATGAACCCTGAATAGGTCACATTACAGAGTAAAATGCAACAATTATCAACTGCAGGCAATTAGACCAAACAAAACATGTTACTCTATCAAAGAAAAATGTTGCCGGGCAACTCCTGACAGACACGGAAACGAGTCTCCAATTATTTCACTCATTATTCCGTCATGTTTAAAACATGAGAGCCAAAACACGGCTGCTTTTAGTCAGTTCAAAATCTGCAGACTATTTCTGCTTTCTGAGACTGGCTGGACCTGAAGAATTGTTATAATTTCACCCAAAATCGTATTGTATCGATCAGTGACTAATCATTAATGAGTGAGTTTCAAAAACTGTAGAACCAATGTTATTAGAAACATTGGTTCTACATTAATTAGCTCATTAAACACACATACACAAAAAACTTAACATTGATGCAAAAATTTATCTCATTTCAATATATCTATATTTTATAAAAATTATAAGAACCTATAATGATTGGAATGAATGAATTTAATTCTATTTTTAACTCATGATTGCTCAAAAACAGTCAGAGGTTATGAAACATACATAATTCTAACAAAAAATGAAAAAACAACTAATATTACTCTGAAAAAATAATTTTACTTGGATAAACTTTTACTTTCACATGACAAAAGTCATCAGACATGAATATAATTACATTAATAATTTTACGAAGTATTTTTGGCACCGAATGGTGCTCCACACAAGCCCGGGTCAAAAATGACCCGAACACGAAAATGATTAAATCGCTTTAAAAAAAAATTGTAAAAAGATTGTAAAAAATCTGAAAAAAAAAAGAAAAGACATGTATTATGAGGTATTTAAAGCATGCATTTTTTAGAAATGTTAATGCATTTCTTCCAGTCAAATCAGATCCTGATGTGTACGAGGGTTAAACCGAAGCAGCCGCTGATTTTCCGGACGCCTCAGACATGACGAGAGCATCACTGAAGGACACGGCTCTCCAGAATTACCATCTCAAACACCAACCAGCTCAAACAGCCTCATTCCTTCAGGATCAGAGGAACCCGACATCTCCCCTTTTTAATAAACTCGATCCGTCCCAGAATGCACTGCTGCCACATCCTCTCAGCCTCCAACCGCTGATGGTCAGACAGACGAGACACACAGGGAACGCTTAGAAAAAAAACCTGTGTTATGTTAATGGAGCAGTTGTAAATATGCAAATGCAGAGCTGGACTACCATTAGTGCGGTTAACCTCCGGTCTGTTCACAGGAAAGCATAAAACATTCTGACTCGGGGGGGAATAAAGCAACATGCCCCAAGAAGCCGTGGTTTACAGTGAATTTATAACAGCTAAGGGGCTTTTGCAGACATAAACGCTCACCTGCTTGGTCTTTGACCTGCTGATGGTGTCTGAGAGAGGCTTCTTCTTCTCTTTCACTGCTGTTTTGGAGAAGAGTTCGACAAACTCATCAAAATCCACGGATGGCTCCTCGATCTTATCCCACACAACAGAATGAGAATCCCTGCAGAGGAAAACACCTGCTTTACCAACAAATTAAATATCTGAAGAGGAATATGAATCAAAGCAAATTAGACACATTTCGAACATTAACTGCTTTTAATTTAGCTCATCTGATTAGATGTCGCATCTCTCTGGAACACTTGATTGTGATTGGTCAGTGATGTCGTTCTGTAAACTGGGTAATTGATTAATTCCTCCATCGCTCGGTTTGTTTAATGTCTCTCTTATCACAACACTATTTCTGCTCACAGAATAAAATTGTTTACACTCTAATCAACGTTCACTGTGAAAGACTTCATGATTTGGGCGGTTAACGATGTTGCTAGGGCAAGGCATCCTGGTTGCTAGGGTGTTTTTTTCCTGTCCAACATCAAAAGTGAATCTGGTGAATCACACACCCCATGTGCAGGTGAAAACAATTAATAAATGCAGTATATTTTTCAGAAAGATAATTTATGTTCTTATTAATGTCAGGACTATTATTAAAATATTTTGCAATGATGCAGTTAATGACAAATAAAAAAATTCTCACCTGAACGCTAAATATATTTTTATAAAAATCAAATAAAAAATAGTTCTGATTATCGTCTGAAATCGAATGCACATTCAACGTGTTAAGATTAAACATTTGCATCTGTTAATCACTTACACTTATTTACATCGATTGTGAGAGTCACTGGTTTTTAAATCAAGGTGTTGCTAGGGCATGGCATCCTGGTTGCTAGGGTGTTTTAGGTGCTTTCTTCCTGTCTGGCATGAAGAGAGTGATTTTCTGGTATGTAGATTATTATTATGATTCAGCGGGTGAAAGCCTTATCACTCAAATCACCAACTATGAGCACTAGTGAGCAACAGTGATGCCTCATCAAACACCCCTAAAAACTACAGTGACTATGGTACTTTGGCCATCAGCTTGGTAATTTGTGTAAATCAGTGCAAAATAAAGAAATGACTGTAAAAAAGTGAAGCAGTGCAGTACTTTTTGGTGTGCAGCTGAATACGAGTCCAGTACAGCGGTTTCATGGGTCTCGGCGGCTCCACCAGGCTTTTACGAGGAGGTTTCTCCTGTGCTGCTCCTAACGCGTACAGACCCATCGGGAGCGGAGGAGGCAGAGAACCCAGACCGAAGGTCAGGGGAGGACCTGGAGGAGGAGGAGGTGCAGATATACCTGGAAGAGGAGGTGCACCCATTCCCGGGAGAGGAGGAGGCGGAGGTGCACCCATTCCCGGGAGAGGAGGAGGCGGAGGTGCACCCATTCCCGGGAGAGGAGGTGGAGGCGGAGGTGCACCCAATCCCGGGAGAGGAGGTGGAGGAGGAGGTGCACCCATTCCCGGGAGAGGAGGTGGAGGAGGAGGTGCACCCATTCCCGGGAGAGGAGGCGGAGGAGGAGGTGCACCCATTCCCGGGAGAGGAGGCGGAGGTGCACCCATTCCCGGGAGAGGAGGAGGTGGAGGAGGTGCACCCATTCCCGGGAGAGGAGGCGGTGCAGGAAGAGCGCTCATTCCTGGAAGCGGAGGTGGAGGAGGAGGTGCACACATCCCGGATGGAGGAGGAGGTGGAGGAGGCACTGAAGTGCCCGGCTGCTGCTGACACATGCACACAAACGCTTGAGAAACACTCTCAGTTTCTGATGGCAGTGAGGAGTCACTCCTTCCGGGCCCCTGCACCTCCACAGGAGGCACTTTAAACCTAAAGCTCTCGTCCATAGGAGACGTCTGCACTGATTTGGCCTCCAGCGGCAGCAGCACAGTGTTCTCTGTCTGTAGGTCCACATGGCAGACGTCTGGGAGGAGGCGCTCCTCTCCTCCACACTCCTGGTCTTGTGTCTGCACCTCCTGCTCCAGCAGAGGCTGCTGTTTCTCCAGCTCAGCAATCTTACAGCGCAGGTCTTCAATGGTCTGCTCCAGCTGCTCGATCACGCAGACGTGCTCCTGCTTCAGATGCACTGTCTTTATCACCGACTCCTCCTGCAGAGACAGAGACAGGCGTGACGAAAAGCATACAGAAACAGACATAAACCTGGGTTTCTCTTCCACTGGATTCACACAGTTAAACGAGTTTCCTGTGGGAAGAAACAATGGACAATAGATTGACTCAACTGACTCAAAACATGACAACAGATGCCCGCAATCCTCCGAATTCAGAGGCTTCACAGGACCTAATAGAGAACAGCACTGATGTGTAATGAGAAACACGGAGAGAATGAACAAAGAGTGAGCGTCACCCAGCTTGTCTCTGACAGACGTTTTGAATGAGTATACATGATGCCAGGCTAAAATTTTAATATATATGTATTTAATAATAAAAATAAGATACTTACTTTTTTTTTTTACTATTCAAATAAAAAAACATTTACAAAATTTTACAACATTTAAGAAAATAACTTGCATGATTGTTTTATACTCTATTAATTACTCAATTGTGTAAAAATTTCCAAATATAGTAATAATTTGATAAAATATTCACATTATTAATTATATTAACATTAATGCAAATTAGTCATTAATTGTGTGCATACAATTAAATAATTGTATAATAATTGTTTGAATTTTATTTCATAAAAGCTTATTTAAATGAAAACAAAATTAAATAATCATAGGTAATTAAATCAATTTTATATTATATGTAAACAATTATTCATAGTAATATTTCATAAGTGTTAACTGTATATAAAATTTTGCGTGCATATATATATATATATATATATATATATATGTGCGTGTGTATATAAATATATATGAGAAAATATACATTTACCAATAATTTATTAAAATTAATTGCATCAATTAATAAATTAAATAATATTTTGTAAAAAAGCATTTACAACATTACATAATAAATAGGTGATAATGTGTGTAATATTAGTATTTATATTATAATAAATGTGTATACAACGGTTTCAATTAATATAGAAATTAATTGTGTGTTTGTGTGCAATATATATAAAATTTGGAAAAAAATATTAATTAAAAAAGTTAATTTAAATAAAGCATTTAATAATGTGTGAAAGCATTATAATTAACACTTGTGTGCATGTATATAATATGAAATAGTGTAAAAGCTTTGTTAGAACAGAAGGTCCACTAGCTGTCTGTAGTAAGCGTCTGAGGGACTGAAGTATGCACTGATGCTGCCCTCTGCTGGTAGTACACACTGAAGCACACTTCTCCTGAGCTCATGACAGATGTTTATTTTCTGTTTCTGAAATTAAACAAACTTTGGGAACGATTAAACATTAGTCCAGCAGCAGGGCACCGAAACAAACACCACAATCAGCCCAATAATGGCTCAATATGGAGCACATATGGAAATGAGATCAATCAAGTGATGAATTAATCATGAGACGAGCTTCTCAAGCGTCCCATGCATCCATCAGCTCCAGACAGACACTTTCTGCATTTAAAGACATTTCACTCAGATTTATCATGAGGACTTGTGACGATGCTGCTTCAACCTAAATAGTAAAAAGTACCATGGTATTACCACGCTTCCTGGACAAATATATATATATACAGTACAGACCAAAAGTTTGGACACACCTTCTCATTCAAAGAGTTTTCTTTATTTTCATGACTATGAAAATTGTAGAGTCAGTTTGTGTCCAAACTTTTGGTCTGTACTGTTTATATATATATATATATATAATACTATGATACAGATGTGATGTAAAGAGAAAACAAAACAAGGGCTCACCTGAATGTGCCGGATTTCTTCTTCCTGTTGTTTCTTAAGGTCTGAGACGATGGCCTGATGCTCTGAAACACACACAAACAGTGCTAAACACTTTAAAGCCGACTGGAAATATGAGTCTGTGATTATGAATGAAGCTTCAAAACAATCAGTTTCATTCTGCAAGTGTGATTGTAATCACATGCAGTCACAGAATGAACACTAACTTCATGAGCACTACTGAAGGATGTACAGATGCTGTGCATTAGCCCATACTTAGACCGTTTATAGTCTGATTTTAATAAGCATTTATATATAGAAAGATTTTTTTTTTTATAATTGTGTCCAGATGTTTGACTAAGAATCTCTGTGAACTCACAAGACATGGCACAAGGGATGATGGGCAGAAAAACACTCATGACACTGATCTTCAGTATGCAGCAAGTTATTATGCTGAGTTGAGGAAGCCAACTTTCTGAAATGCTACATAAACAACTTTTCTAAATGCACGGACTCGAACTCCTCCTAGAGTTTAAACTCTAGAACCACCAAACTCAGGACAGAACTCCAGACGGATCTGAAGCTAGGTACTCTATCATTTCAGAACGATCCGATTTATGGTTTTCATAAAACGGAAGATTAAAAATCATAGAAATCCCATAGACTTACATTGACAGAATGTTCAGATGAGCCAAGACTATTCAAACTTAAACTCCCAGAATGCCTTGAGACTAAATGAAGCTTGCTCTCTATTTACTATTTTAATCAATTTAGACACAATTAATACACATCTATCTATCAACCATCCAGACCAACCTAGCAACCACCCCGAGTACCCTAGCAACTGCATAGTAACACATTAGCAACAACCTATCTATAATTTCTAATCTGTTTTTTAATAGACTATTTGTTTTCAAAACATTCAGACTTTAATTTTTAAATGCAATCTATTTCAGACTAAAAACTGTCAAACTAATAAAACATTTGAAAACTTTAAACGCTCTGGCCTGGCTTTCTCAAGCCAACTTCTCGACGAACTTCATCGAGTGATCTGTGTCCTGTATGATCGGGTGAGTGATGTGAATATGATCCGTGCTGCTGAGTGAATGATGAGGCTACATTAGATAACAAACATCAGCATGCAGGAGATAAAGTCTAAAATGAGTTGTTGTAATATTTCAGCCGGTGACAGTGAAATAGGTGGAAGGCACAGATGACACGAGTGTGACCGAGTTACTCACCCTCCTGCTCCTCAACCGCTGCAAATAAAAATAACCCAGTTTAGATATTCAGAACCCTCTAGAATTAAACGACACCGCAGCACAGGCTCTCTGAAAACACACAATCCTGTTTCTGAAGACACAGTGGATCTAATACAACCCGAATTCCGGAAAAGTTGGGACGTTTTTTAAATTTTAATAAAATGAAAACAAAGACTTTCAAATCACATGAGCCAATATTTTATTCACAATAGAACATAGATAATATAGCAAATGTTTAAACTGAGAAAGTTTACAATTTTATGCACAAAATGAGCTCATTTCAATTTTGATTTCTGCTACAGGTCTCAAAATAGTTGGGACGGGGCATGTTTACCATGGTGTAGCATCTCCTTTTCTTTTCAAAACAGTTTGAAGACGTCTGGGCATTGAGGCTATGAGTTGCTGGAGTTTTGCTGTTGGAATTTGGTCCCATTCTTGCCTTATATAGATTTCCAGCTGCTGAAGAGTTCGTGGTCGTCTTTGACGTATTTTTCGTTTAATGATGCGCCAAATGTTCTCTATAGGTGAAAGATCTGGACTGCAGGCAGGCCAGGTTAGCACCCGGACTCTTCTACGACGAAGCCATGCTGTTGTTATAGCTGCAGTATGTGGTTTTGCATTGTCCTGCTGAAATAAACAAGGCCTTCCCTGAAATAGACGTTGTTTGGAGGGAAGCATATGTTGCTCTAAAACCTTTATATACCTTTCAGCATTCACAGAGCCTTCCAAAACATGCAAGCTGCCCATACCGTATGCACTTATGCACCCCCATACCATCAGAGATGCTGGCTTTTGAACTGAACGCTGATAACATGCTGGAAGGTCTCCCTCCTCTTTAGCCCGGAGGACACGGCGTCCGTGATTTCCAACAAGAATGTCAAATTTGGACTCGTCTGACCATAAAACACTATTCCACTTTGAAATAGTCCATTTTAAATGAGCCTTGGCCCACAGGACACGACGGCGCTTCTGGACCATGTTCACATATGGCTTCCTTTTTGCATGATAGAGCTTTAGTTGGCATCTGCTGATGGCACGGCGGATTGTGTTTACCGACAGTGGTTTCTGAAAGTATTCCTGGGCCCATTTAGTAATGTCATTGACACAATCATGCCGATGAGTGATGCAGTGTCGTCTGAGAGCCCGAAGACCACGGGCATCCAATAAAGGTCTCCGGCCTTGTCCCTTACGCACAGAGATTTCTCCAGTTTCTCTGAATCTTTTGATGATGTTATGCACTGTAGATGATGAGATTTGCAAGGCCTTTGCAATTTGACGTTGAGGAACATTGTTTTTAAAGTTTTCCACAATTTTTTTACGCAGTCTTTCACAGATTGGAGAGCCTCTGCCCATCTTTACTTCTGAGAGACTCTGCTTCTCTAAGACAAAGCTTTTATAGCTAATCATGTTACAGACCTGATATCAATTAATCACTAGATGTTCTCCCAGCTGAATCTTTTCAAAACTGCTTGCTTTTTTAGCCATTTGTTGCCCCCGTGCCAACTTTTTTGAGACCTGTAGCAGGCATTAAATTTTAAATGAGCTAATTAAGTGGATAAATGTGTAAAATTTCTCAGTTTAAACATTTGCTACGTTATCTATGTTCTATTGTGAATAAAATATTGGCTCATGTGATTTGAAATTCCTTTAGTTTTCATTTTATTAAAATTTAAAAAACTGAATGGGAGAGGGAATTGATATCTGAACTGAAGCTCAGCTCTCTAATAACTGCATGAATCTGAGAACTAACACAAGCAAAGTCCTGAAATCCTGAAGAAAATCCACCTTCGGAGACTAGACTCAATATTATATCAGGCCCAGCCATTTTATTTTCCATTTTAAATGAGGTTTGTTTTTTTTGTTTTAAGCTGTGATGTGCATGATTTAGCGGTTTTAATCACAATTTCTTTTTATTATTATTAATATTAACATCATCTATAGTTCAGTAAATATTGCAAAGGTAACATTTCTGATTTTTGGCTTAGTACTAAATTATAGAAGAGACATAAAATAAAAATAAATAAATAAAACAATCCGAGCAGCTGAGTCCTTAGCCATCTTCAAGAATCGTCTTAAAACACATCTCTTCCATCTTTATTTGACCCTCGAACTCTAGCACTCACTATTCTATTCTTAAAAAAAAAAAAAATCTAAATACCTTTCTAATCTTTTTGTATTTTTCTTTTCTTTTTTTATACAAATATATTTATTTATATTTATATATATATATATAAATATATATATAAATATGTATATATATATATATATATATATGTATATGTATATATGTATATATGTATATGTGTGTGTGTATGTATGTATGTATATATATATATATATATATATATATATACACACCTATATATATATATATACACACCTATATATATATATATATATAAAATATATTGGAGATATAATTAGAATTAGGGGTGTGCACGGATAGTCAAACATTCGAATATTCGTTCTGCTCTATTCGATAAATAAAAATTATATTTGAATTTCACAAAACCTAATTTGGTCACTTTCTGTGATTCTCTACGGCATATTTGGAGATGTATGCAAGGAAAAAATAATTAATGAATGAATAAGGGGCTGTTCACATGTCGCGCTTAAAAACGCTAGTCGCGCCGCTTTCTCCTTCTTTCCAAAGCGCTCGGGCAGAAGCGCTCCTGAGGCGTCCGCCGTTGCTAAGCAACAATGACACGCTCTCTCCATGAAGATGCGGAAATTTCAGCAAAGGAAAAATCGCTTTCAGTAGCTCTGCTACTAAATTTATTTCAAAATGGCAATCCATATACAGCTATGATCAGCTGTTCCTGCATCTTGGCTGAGGTTTCAACGATGTTACGGGAAAGGAAGAAGCTGAATGTTTAGTTCTTGTCACATGACCTGCGGTGCGCTTGCAGCATTCTGAAAAGTTGAGATGTTTTTAACTCGATGTGGTGCGTGCCTGGAAAAAACGAGCGCATCGCACCGCTTCCATTATGAGCGTGCATACCGCGCGCCTACATTGGAAATAACGAACTTGAGCGCTTAAAGACGCGATAAGTGAACGCCCCCTAAGAACTGCGGTCTTCTGCAGTACTTCAAATATGCCGTGCAGAGTCACAGAAAGTGACCGAATTCAAGAACATTGTTGCAGCATCTCTCAAGCAACGAATAAACACCGCTAACTTGGAGAATGCAGTGAAAACTCCTCTTCTCGCGTCTGCCCTAGACCCTCGCCACAAACATCTCAGGTTTCTCGATGAAAACATGAGAGAAGTAAGAAAAAAAAACCTTTTTGAACATTATCAGAACATTTTCCTTCTACAATAGCCTAATTGCTGCAGGCTGCTTTTCGTTTTGTCTTCGTTCACTTTTTTTTGGGCTTTTAATCTGTAGCTTACTTTTGTTTGTTTGCAAGCATTGTTAAAGGTTTTCAGCTACAAAACACGATGTGTAATGTTCAAGCTTATTGTGTGTAAGCTTGTTCAAAATGACGGAAACAATAAATGTTGCTGAAAAATAATGTTGGTCTCATTAAACTTAATTTAAATAAACTAATATTCGAATGTGATATTTGCGGAAAACGCCCTTCCCTAATTAGAATATCATCAAAAAGTTGATTTCACCAATTCCATTCAAAAAGTGAAACTTGTATATTATATTCCTTCATTACACACAGACTGATAGATTTCAAATGTTTATTTCTTTTAATTTTGATGATTATAACTGACAACTAAGGAAAATCCTAAATTCAGTATCTCATAAAATTTGAATATTGTGAAAAGGTTCAATACTGAAGACACCTGGTGCCAAACTCTAATCAGCTAATTAACTCAAAACACCTGCAATGGCCTTTAAATGGTCTCTCAGTCTAGTTCTGTAGGCTACACAATCATGGGGAAGACTGCTGACTTCACAGTTGTCCAAAAGACGACCATTGACACCTTGCACAAGGAGGGCAAGACACAAAAGCTCATTGCAAAAGAGGCTGTTTGTTCACAGAGCTCTGTGCACATTAATAGAGAGGTGGAGGGAAGGAAAAGATGTGGTAGAAAAAAAGTGTACAAGCTATAGGGATAACCGCCCCCTGGAGAGGATTGTGAAACAAAACCCATTCAAAAATGTGGGGGAGATTCACAAAGAGTGGACTGCAGCTGGAGTCAGTGCTTCAAGAATCACTACACACAGACGTATGCAAGACATGGGTTTCAGCTGTCGCACTCCTTGTGTCACACGACTCTTGAACAACAGACAGCGTCAGAAGCGTCTCGCTTCAGAAAGGACTGGACTGCTGCTGAGTGGACCACAGTTATGTTCTCTGATGAAAGTCAATTTAGCTTTTCCTTTGGAAATCAGGGTCCCAGAGTCTGGAGTTAGAGAGGAGAGGCACACAATCAATGTTGCTTGAGGTTCAGTGTAAAGTTTCCACAGTCAGTGATGGTTTGGGGTCCATGTCATCTGCTGGTGTTGGTCCACTGTGTTTTCTGAGGTCAGAGGTCAACACAGCCGTATACCAGGAAGTTTTAGAGCACTTCATGCTTCCTGCTGCTGACCAACTTTATGGAGATGCAGATTTCATTTTCCAACAGGATTGGCACCTGCACACAGTGCCAAAGATACCAGTACCTGGTTTAAGGACCATGGTATCCCTGTTCTCAATTGGCCAGCAAACTCGCCTGACCTTAACCCCATAGACAATCTATGGTGTATTGTGAAGAGGAAGATGTGATATGCCAGACCGAACAATGCAGAAGAGCTGAAGGCCACTATCAGAGTAACCTGGGCTCTCATAACACCTGAGCAGTGCCACAGACTGATCGACTCCATGCCACGCCGCATTGCTGCAGTCATTCAGGGGAAAGGAGCCACAACTAAGTATTGAGTGCTGTACATGCTCATACTGTTCAGTTGGCCAAGATTTCTAAAAATCCTTTCTTTGTATTGGTCTTAAGTTATATTCTAATTTTCTGAGATACTGAATTTGGGATTTTCCTTAGTTGTCAGTTATAATTAGAGGTGCACCGATCAAGATCAGCCGATCGTTAATGCGCATCTCGTCAGTAAAGCCGGTTCTCTAATCAGCGGTAAATTCCATCAGGTGTGTGATTTCACATAGAGCAGCTGTTTCTACACAGAGCTGTCGTTAACTGACTAGCTGCGCAAATAAACGCTGATAATGAACGTGGATTTGCGCAGCTAGTCAGTTAACAACGGCTCTGTGTAGTAACAGCTGCTCTATGTGAAGCATAAAAAAAAAAGAAATCATAATATTTAAAATATAATAATGACCAAAATAAAAAATAAATAACTAAAAACACAATATTATTGCAGGCTAAAACTAAATTACAACTTGTATAAAAAAAAAATTTTTTTTTTAAATTGTGTCCCTGTTCCTGGATGTCACAACTTTAATAGAGGAAAAACATGGAGTAACAGGGCTGCATATGAGAAACGGGACACAGCTGAATAATGTAGTGTGTGTGTGTGTGTGTGTGTGTGTGTGTGTGTGTGTGTGTGCGCGCTCATACCATCCTCTGTGTATTTGGGTCGGGGCCCGTCCTCGGCTCCTGGTCTGGTCAGGGGCCACAGGTTCTTCAGGTGTTCTGGCAGACGTCCCTCCAGATGCTCCAGAGACGGAGGCGGCTGACTGACGGCTGCCCAGGTGTACAGCTGATCATGCTGCAGACGCAGGAGAAAACACACACACAACCTCATCAAAAACACACACACACCACAGGAGAACGCTTCCCTGCGAGCGGACACAGGGTCACGAGGGAGGAAGCTCAATATTCAGGATGATGGATGAGGATTCGTATTCTGACTGTCGGCCTGAGACAAACACAAACACAGCATGAGACACATCTGCTGCCGGGAATGATGGGAATGATAAACCTTCTAAATCACGGCTTTCATCAACGGCACAGAACAAGTAAGTAAAATTAATTGTAAAGTAAACAATCACAATTTAAACTACTTATACATTATAAATATTCCAAATTAGTCTAGACTTCTTTCATTCTGAATATGAACTGCTCTGGAGCAGAGTTGTTATTGTTAAATAAACCATTGAAAAACTGAAATGCATATAAAAATGTCATTATTCTTCAGCAGATAATACATAAAATTAAATTAACCTAATGAACAAACCCTTTATTAAAACTAATAAAACCGGCAAAGTACACCAAAAGTGAATCTCATCAATATTATTGGCAACTAAAGTATGATAACTGAAATAACCCTGAAACTGAAATAAATAAACTTAGTTATACTTTATTTATATATATAATTTATATCCCAGTTAACTGTGAAGGCAACATTTAAAAGTTTTTAGTTTGAGTTGAATTACTTGAATTAATAAACTAAAACTAAAAGAATGAAAAACTTAAAACTCTTGCAAAAAAATAACATTAAAAATCATCTACATTAATTAAAATAAACCTTACTGAAATAAAAAAGAAAAGTGTTATACATTAAGCTGACACAGCAACATTTCTAATTAAAGTACTAAAGAGTACTTCAAGTGTAGTCCTTAAACTAAACCTGTGGAATTCTAGAACTCATAATATACTATAATAAAGGTACTGAAATAACACTGCACTGCATCCACATGAAGCCCAGAACCTCACGATAATCTTCCAGATAAACTGAAGTCAGATGTTAATCGTCTGTATGAACTCAGACCTGCTCGAGCTCTAATGAGTCCAGCTGTGTTCCTCTGTCCTCTCCACATCCACTGATGAACTCTAGAACCGTCCCATCAGAGGACGACCCGCCACATGCGGTCTCCATCCTCTCAGCCCACGCTTATCGCCATGGCAACGGGCACGCGTGCAGCGCACACGCATGCATCCTCACATCCGTGACGCAGCAGACACACGCAGCTGCAGCAGTGTGTCGAGACGTCCATGTTCTCTCTGGAGCTGCTGATGCTGATGCTGATGCTGCAGTGAGATCAGGTTGCTTTCTGACGCAACAGCCTCTCTCTCGCCCCAGCAGCACACAGAGAGAGAGAGAGAGAGAGACTGATGACGCCTGAAACCGGTCAGCGGCGGACGAGCCAATCACAGAGCCACGACTGTAAATAAGTAATGAAAACGCTGAACACACACTTTGGTCTCACACACACACTGCAGCAAACACACACCCTAAAATAAACAACCACCCGTCACTGTAACCGTTACTGATTCACAAGCCTCCGACCAGATTCCAATTTTGATTTGATTCAATGTTGAATCATCTGGGAATAATAAGACACATCTGCTCCAAACATTACTGCTCTTTACACATCTGTGACCCTGGAGCACAAAACCAGGCATTAGATTTCTACATCCTCTGAAAGCTGTGTATTGTTGTCTATTTCTACAAATATACCCAGAGACTCAAGTGCTGTGCTGCAGGGACACAGTTAGGCCTAAAATTGAAACTTACGTAAACAGTAAAACTTCCAATTATTTGGATTAATAAATTTAATGAACTAATAAACTAGCTTACTAATGCAGATTTTTCACGCATGCATAAAAAAACCGTTCAGCTTTCTGCACTCAAAAACATGAGTTTATTAAACATTCGTGCCTGCTTGATTTTATTTATACAATGCATTTATTAATATAGCGTAAAATCATGTTCACTGTGCATATTTAGTTAAAAATTATCAATACGGTTAGCTGTGCGACAAGCAATTTTATGACATTTGTAAATCCAACCATTTGCATTTATTGCTGATAAACCTGATTATTGTGCATTTAAAACACAATCATCATCATTTCCAATATGGATATCTGACCCATTTCAATTACGCATGACTGACAAAAAAGCTTTTGTTTTGTTAATTCGCACAGTTAAAACCAAAATTATTTTAACCCAAATGCATAGCAATTTTATATGCAATTCAAATCTAAATTTTAGGACTACTTATTTAAAAAATAAACATTCAGGCAAATTTTCTCTAGATATTATATTAGCCATTATAAAAAACACACACAAACATTGGGCCACTCTAACTGAAATAGAGTGTAAACAAACTGTGAATGAACATCTGTATAAAATCAGTAAATCTCATAATCATGCCATGGTTCATCAGTCATTTGATGACCTGTGACCTCAAGCTCACGAATCTCAGCCAGCATATTCAGAACAATCTCTGAAAGCAATCCAGTTTGCTCCCGAGGAACCAAAGGATGACGCAGAGCTATTTCTGGCACAGTAAGAGCCAATCACAAACGAGCAGCAGATCACATGATCCCAGCCTCAGCCAGTAAGAGCAAGGACAAGACGACCTCAAGTAGTGTGTTCATTCACAAGAGTGTGTTCACAAACAGAAGCAGATGCTCAAAACCGAATGCTCGCAGGAAAGGCACATCAGCGCAGTGAGAGTGAAGACTAACGGGACTCACGTCAAACTTGGGAGCGATCTGTCGTCCGCTGCTGTAGGGGTCTCTGAAGCAGTCGCTGAAGGGCAGCAGGAGGCCCATGGCCAGGATCCTGGAGCACAGCTTCTCCGCCTCCTCCGGCTCTCCAGAGTCCTGCTGCTGGAAGAAGCGCTCCAACAGCGTCCGGCCTGCACACACACATTCAGCAGACTCAGCCACTGACGTGAAACGATGCTGGCACATAATGCATATAGTACTCAACATTCACATTTATGCATATAGCAGATGCTTTTATCCAAAGCGACTTGCAGTGCATTCAGGCTGATTTGATCTGACGGTCAAAACGCATGACGAAACTGGATTTAAAATGTAAAATAATCACTCACAGGTGACAACCGGATGCTGCTCAAATTAATGAGGTCATGTGACAAGAATTTAGTACGTCAGCGCTGCTTGATATACTTTTTATACATTAAAAAGAAAAAGGTAGACTGCGTAGAGGAGGGTAGTTAGTGAACTAAAATATTCTCATTACTCTTCAAATAAAATTATATATTAAAATAACTTATTTCAGATAGTTACTAAGGCAACATTTAATTTAGTTAGACCTGAAGTACTAAAATAACAAATAAAATTAGATTATTAACTTTCAGTTATTTTTCATAACGTATATATATATATATATATATATAATGATGATACAAAAAAGACAAAAACAACAACAAGCAGTTTGATTATAAACTATAACAGTATCTCTGAGCCAGTCTAACATCAGTGTTGTTTTACAATAGTCCAAAAGAAGTCCAATAAAGTGCATCCATCCATCATATAAAGTGCCTCACACAGCTTCAGTGGGAGAATGTGCCTCCTGTACTGAATCAATGTGCATTTGTAAGAAAAATATCCATATTTAAAACTTTATAAACCATAATATCTAGCTTGGATGGACACGCTTTATTGGACTTCTTTTGAACTATTGAAAACAATAACCATTCACTGCCATTATAAAGCTCAGAAGAGCTCACTGATTGGATTAGTCTAAAAGAAGAAAGTCATGTATGAATAGGACGGCTTGAGGGCGATAAGTCATGGGGTCATTTAAATTTTGGGGTGAACGATCCCTTTAAACACAAAACATGTAGGCAGTGTACAGTATATGCTGCACATAATGCTAGCAGTTCATTCCAAACAGCATGTGAATCTAATAGCTGCGTTTGAAAACCTGAGCAACATGTTAGGTTTTGAAACAGCTGGCGATTTTAATTAGAAGCAGTTAACGAGTGTGTGTGTGTGTGTGTGTGTGTGTGTGTGTGTGATTGTGAATGAGTCACTGCTGCAGTGCTTCTGCTGGAGCTTCATCTCCTCACCGTCTCCACATTCACATTAAACTCACAGTGAAAATATAAATCATTAGTCACATGATCACGGCACACTCCTGTCATAGCAATATTTGCATAATATCCTGCCTGAACCTTCAGCTCACTGAAATATCATCAGTTCCTGCAGTCATACACCGACACTGTGACTGACACACACACACACACACACACAGTCCTGAGTTTACAAGCCTGATCATCAACAGCTCATTCACTTCATTAGCATTTCAATAAGACCACAGAGGGGTCCACGTTTAAACATGCTGTCAGACAGCCAATGAGAAACAAGCTGAGATGCATCATGGGAAATGTAGTTCTGCCCATTAAACTCAACACATTTGTATTGATGAACGTTATTAAATGTTGGTTTTAATAGAGTCTCACTAGCTTTATTAAGCAGATCTTGGAAACCAAATAAATTTAGCACAAGAACATGCATCTGAAAGACATTGCAGACACGCTGGACAGGAATCAGACAGTGACTCACGGAGGAAGGAGCTCACAGAGATCTGACACAGTGTGTTTAACCCCACGGACCAGATGAGGAGAACAACACACCATGAGAGTGTGTCTAATCAGACGCTTCTCATGCAGAACACCATGCATTTCTTAAAAACACTGGAAATAAATTATTCATGAGTCTCTACTGAATCTATGGCAAAAGAAGCAGCGCTTTATTTGAGCTCACAGACTGAACCGAATGATTCTTTTGAACTGGTTCTTTTGAATCAATCAATAAATCAGAAAGCCGGTTTGTGTGATAGACAAACTAATGAAAAAAAAGAGGCGCTGATTTAAAACTCTTGAAATCTGGCAACCTCATCCATGAAAGCTATGCAAAAGTATCCGTTTCCTATCGATCCGCAGCGCAGCAGGAGCTCAGAAGTCAATACAGTAACGTGTGCTCTGAGCTCCAGCAACCTGCCAGCGTTCTGATTGGCTGAGAGCGAGCATGTGACGTCACCGGATCACACCACACCATCTGCTCTAGAGAACACAACACATTCAGAGATCGTTAACCCGTTCTGGGGGGAAAAGTCAGAACTGAGAAAAGAAAAAAAATGCACAATTAGCTTTTATATGTATTTGGCAGATATAATATAACATAATAGAGGTGCCATTTTTGCTTATATGGCATATCTAAAAAATAAAGCTGACTTAGAAGTCAAGAGCTTTTTAGCAAATATTTAGTCTCTTGAATTGACCAGTTCATACGGAATGAGATGTAAATAAACAAGTGTTTAAGACATAAAACATACATAAACACGCTGAACATTTTTTAATCCGGTCCAGTTAAGAAAACAGTCAGAATGCAGTGTTTACGTTCTCTGTTTTTTCTTGTTGATGGATTATTTCTCAAACGATATTGAAGTGGGCTTTTCAGTCTGATTAAGCCATCGATCCCATTACTCACAGATTCTTTAATTGCATGTAAATGCAGCTCCTGCTGTCAGACGGATTCCTTCAGATCCAGAGCGGTTCATAAGTCTCTAGCACAAAGAGCTCTGCCAGCACAACACAGACAGAGACAGAGACAGAGACAGAGAATATACTGACGAGCAGAACAACAGACAGAGCGCAGCCTTTTATTCACTGACGCTCCGGTTCATCTGCATCTCTCACACGCTGATGCTGCTCAGCTCAAGTGTTGGACTCGGATCAAACTCAACATGCTTCTGTTCACTGCTCAGACACATGACAACATCTCCAGCCATCCCATAATGCCTCTCTACAGGACAGAGACTCAGAATGGAGAACAAATGCACTGCAGACTGCACTGTATATACACTGCCAACCTCTTACAGAAGACAAGAGTGTTACATTTCAAACAGTTGTGTGCTACATTGTTGTCACTTGACCTTATTACATGTTTAATTCAGTTAGTAGCATAAATAAATAGTTACTTTAGAACTTGTGAATTAATTGACTGATTTTGTTTGATTAAATGACACTTGAAATGGAAGATCGAGCACATTGCATTGTGGGATACTGTGTCCAGTGCAAGTGTGCTTATGTCATCCAGACTTCCATGTAAACAGGACATTATAAAGTGTATACTAGAGACTGGTCAGAACCGGGCGGTCACCTAGATTAGTGCGATCAACTAGAATTTAGGAACATTTTACAGTAAGGTTCCAGTTCTTAACATTAGCTAGTTAACAAGCTAACAACTAAATCATTTATTAACGCTAATGTTAACTGGCACGTACTAGCACATTATTAAAATCAATAGTTAACGTCAACTTACAATGAACAGTTGCTTAATTTATTTAATATCACTGAAATTCTGAATCTGAAAGTCTTAGTGATTATGTTGTGTGCTTTTGTGATTTTATATATGACTACACAATTTTACTTCTGTGTTAGTTTATTTCAGTACGTCACGTTAAACTAAATTAAAATGAGGAACGTTGCCTTGGTGAATAACTGAAATCAAATTAAATATTAGTGCTGTCAAACGATTAATCCAAGTTTGTTTACATAATATAAGTGTGTGTACTCTCTATATAAATACACACAAATGCATGTATATATAATATTTAAGAAAAATATAATATTTGCATTTTAAATGTATTTATAATATGTATTAATTATATAAATATAAACATGTAAATATTTTCAAAATATGTACTAAATGAGTGTTTAACACTAATATACACAGAGTACACACACACACAAAATGTAAACAAAAACTTTTTATGGATGCGATTAATTGTTTGCGAGCACTAATATACAGTTTATAAACATATATTACTTAAGTATATTTTATTTCAAGTAATTTTTTTTTTTGTGGTATTAGTTTTAGTTTAGTTAACTATAATAAGCTTGACTGTAACAAATGCCATTGCATTTTGTTATTTTGTGTTTAATATACCAGCACTATTTTTAACAACGATGCATGAAATAGGAAGAATTTAGAGATGCAACTTCAGGGCCTATAAAACATCAGTAACTTTTTAGAAGTACAAAGGCTCCATTATAAAAGTTGCATGTATAAGGACGTTCACATTAGTTTAGAAGGAGTGCAGATCTCACCTGTGAAGACCTCCTGAGTCATAGAGCCCCGCTGTGTGGCCGTCCTGAGTGTCCCCTCCGAGCCACCGTACTCCAGGAAGTCATCTGACCCAGCCGCTTTCGGCGGGAGCGTGCGGAGCTCCTCGGTCCAGTCTGCGGAGCGGCTGATGGGTCCGGTGATGCTGTAGGAGCGCTGACGCTTGACCCGTCTCCTCTCGGGCCGGTCCGGGCCCCGGCGTGTGAAGAGCGGGCTGAGGGCCGGCGAGGGCCCGGGCGAGCAGGAGGGCGAGCTCAGCTGCCTCGTGGTGGTTTTGATGTAGGACGTGTTGATGGCCGGGTACGGCTTGACCGCAGTCTTCATCCGCCGTGTGGCCAGAGGACTCTCCTGCAGGATCGACACGCTGCTCTTGCGCCTCTGGAGGAGTGCGACAGGCTCTTCGGGCGGCTCAATGACGGTGACACACTCCAGAGAGCCCGTAGACCCGAGCCCGTCGGCCTCAGACACCGTATCTGTGCTGGGAACATCAGCATCGTCTTCCACGGCCTCCACGGCGCTCTCGAATGAAGCTGTGAGGTCAGGGAAGCTGGTGGTGCTGGTTGTCACAGCAACCACTGGAGGAGGAGGAGGAGGAGGAGGGGCCTCGGGCTCTTTTGTGACCGGAGCACAAAGGGCCTCTTCTGGGAGCCCATTCACAGCCGGCTCGTCCTCCTCAGGGAGGCGCGGTGCACTAACAAGCCCGTTTTCTGGTTTAGGAATGGCTTCGAGCACAGTGAAGTGCTCTGAGTCGGGGGTGGGGGTGTTTTGGGTTTGTTTACAGTCCCAGGGAACCTCGACTGGGGCCGTGAGCATCACGCCCTGCTTCAGACGGATGGCCTGCTGGATGTCTGCCAGCAAATCCTCCTGCTCGGCGGCCGAGTGGAAGCTGTACATATCCGTGTCGGATCCGGAGCTCGCCACCTTCTTCTCCTCCTCCTGGCTGTCCAGCGTGTTCGGTCTGCTCTCCAAATGTCCGAGCTCATCTCCAGAGAGATCGGGCGTCTTATTATCCAGCTCGTCCAGCGCATCCTCTTTGGATCCGCTCAGGAAGCCCTTCACCTTGCTCTGGTTCTTGCGCTTCCGTATGTGAGGAAACACCGAGGATCTGTCGGATTTGTTTTTCTTCTTCCCTCCCTCCCCTCCCTTCCCGTGTGATTTCTTGCCGTGGAATCCTTTCTTTGTGCCGTCGTGAGCTGCGCTCTCATCCGCCGCGCCTCCCGCTTCCGAGCGCTTCAGCTTCCCGTCCTGATTTCCCATGATGAGCGACTCTCTCAAGCCATGACTGCTCCACGGTCTGCGTTTGCGTCTGCGCGAGCGGACACTCGATGTGCTCTCGCTCTCGGAGGATGATGAGGAGGAGGAGGAGAGCAGAGCGAAGGAGGAGGCGGTGACGAAAGAGAGCAGCTCGCTGTCGTCCTCTCCTCTGCAGAAGGATGTGTGAGGGGAGGGTGGGACACGGGTGTGCAGGAGGCAGTGGCCCCGTGGGACATGCGTGTGCGGGGAGGGTGAGACATGTGTGTGCGGGAGGCAGTACTGCTGTCGTCTGCCCCGTCTCAACACCTCCAGCAGCCTCTGTCTGAACCCTGGAGCCTCCAGCATCTGCACCGGCTGCATCACGCAGCACACACACTCACACACACCAGCTACAGCACAGAACACAGCCGTCAGCCAGAGATCCTTCATAAATACACTCAATGCAAGCAGCAATAAACCTTCTGACTAAGCAAAACATTAGCTTTGCAAAACGAATATGATTTGCTGTCTGACACATTTGGTTTCAGCTGAGCTGTTTAATGAAAATGGGAAGAAAAACTGTTATTTTTAGAAAACTGACAGCAGTTAAACTTAGCATCATTGAGATTATTGTAAATATTAGATTTTCTTTTTATATTTTCTGCTTTCATGATAGTTTTTTTTCTCCAGCTTTTATGTTAAAAGTTTTAGTAATTGTGTTGTTTTTTCATTTTTATTATAAATATTTTCATATTGGTTTTACTTATTTTAGCCAAAAAAAAGATTATTTTTAAGTTATTTTTAAAGAACTGACAGAAGTCAAACCAATCTCTTCGAGAGTTTTGTAAATATTTACAATAAGTTTTTATATTTATATCTTGTTTGCTTTTATTTATATTTCTTGCTTTTATTAGTAATTGTGTTTTTTTTTGTTGTTTTAAAATATTTTTTTTATTTCAGTTTTTGTTATTTTAGTGCATCAAGATATAAAAAATATATAAATATTGCCTTGGGAAGTAGCTGAATTTTTTTGTTTGTTGGTATTTTACACATTTATTTTAAGTAACAATAATGTGTGTTTTTTATGGCTTTAGATGTAGATATATACCTATAATAACCCTGGGTTAAAGATCATTTATAAAATGCACTTGTTTCTGAACAAAAACTCAAAAAGAATATTTAAATAAACTGAGAAAAATAAAATGTTAGAAAATCATTTACAGTTTTTTATGTGGCATCTAGTTTTAAAAAGCATTAGCCAAACAGACATGAGGTTCTGTCAAACATTTAAACTCATTTCATCAGTCAATTAAAGACAAAATATGATAAAAAAAACTAACCTTAATCATGATAACAACATGCTAATCATGCTAGAGATATGCTAACATGTTAAATATGCTAGATACATGATAGCAAAATGCTAACAAAATAGCTAACATGTTAGCAACATGCTTACAACATACTAACAACATGCTAATTGTTCTAGATAGATGCTAGCATAATGTTAACGACATGCAAATCATGCTAGAAACTTGACTAACATGTTAGCAACATGCTAATAGTGCTGAAAACATGTTCTCTGCAGATGATCATGCCAGAAACATGCTATTAAAATGCTAATCATGTCAGAAGCATGTTAGCAACATCTTAACATCATGCTAATAATGTAGAAACATGCTAGCCATATTTATCAACCCTAACCCATCTATCTAAATTCAAAACTTTACTTTTGTTTAAAACTTTTCAAGCTTTTACAACTACTCCAAAATTTCAAGCTAACCTTAAAGTTTGTCTTAAATAACTTTTTAATCTTGTTATTATTATTATAATTATTATTATTGGAGGCAGTTAGATTCTCACAGAATACAAGATGAGTTTTCAGTTGAAGATTGTGAGGGATAACTACAGTTTTCATTCTATAATCGGTAATTGACTACAAGTTTTACTAAGTAATCTATCCAGCCAGTAGTCATTATGTGCAAATAAGCACACTATCCTTCAAATATTTATATTATTATTGTTGTTAGTTGACCTTTGCTGGTGACCTTCGCCGGTGAACTCGCGTGATGACGTCACGACGCCCTCCTGCAGCGTAGACCGTAGATTGTAAGAGAAATCCTCACGTGGACTTTAATGACTGCCTGACTGACAGTTAGACAGAAATAACAGAAGAAAACAGTTAAACTGACTCCACTAACTTAGATCTCTCAGGATCCACGTGACTCTGAAAGTGAAGTCAATTAATCAATTCGACTAAACGTTAAAATCTCTTCATTTTAAAGACGGCTTTGAGTTTGTTTCTTGGTAAAAACATGGACGAAATGTCCCTGTGACATCAAACCTGACTATCTGATTCTGATTGTGTGTTCCGGTCGAGCTCGAGCTGATTGTGTTGATACTCACTCATGAGTCACTGCTCCGACATTACCGTGTGTTCTCGGTTTTCCCGCCGCCAGGTTTAATGCGACACCTGTGCTGTGCGTCACCTGTGCGTGCGTCTCCTGCAGCGACAGCGACACCCAGTGGCCAGGTGCAGTTATTACACTTGGTTTAATAAACCATATATATATATATAAAGAAAAGTCGGCGTGTGTAATGCTTGGATATTCATTTTAATTTAAAAAACGTTTTATCATGATCACTGAATTTTATTATAAGTTGAACACATTCATTTTTTTTTTTTGGTGGTTATCAAACAAAACATAGTTTAATAATAGTTTATAAAGAGGACTGTTGTTATATTTACAGTAACTTTCAAATGTATGGAGTCATTACGATTTTTAAAAATTACTTTAATTCAAGGATCCATTCAATTGAAAATAAAAAGACAGTGAAGAACTTTTTTACAGTAAATTATTTGAAAATAACAGTAATTTACAGAGTTATTAAGCATGTTGGTGATGTTCCAAAGGTGAAGAACACTTGATAAAAATAGATAAATAAATCCACACAGTTATTTTTATACAGAAGAGATTTCAGTTTGTTCTTCCTGTGATATAAAACATAACCACAAAAACACAGTTGGTTTTATTGATCAAACATCTCAGTATAGACAAAACTCAAATATAACTTTGTACAGCAGTTTATAATAATGTATCACTCTCAGTGCTATAGTTATCAAAATAAAGATTACCAATCATCCTGAATAAAGAAAATCAAAGTGAACTAAAGTGTTTTCAGATCGCTTTCAGTTCACAATATAAATCATGGTTCAAACAAAAGCTGATTTATATAATTATATTTTTTTATACAGTCTGACTGTTTTATTACGACCACTAGAGGGGAGTGTGACTCTACATTCGATCTGAGATCCTGTTTAAAAAAATAAATAGTAATAATAATAAAAATACTTAAAAAAAAAACTGAAATCCTCCGTCATGATCAGCTTATTTTCACAGTTTTTACATGTTTGTGAGGGCACAATGTCTTCTAAACATATTAAAACACCATATTTATTCCTTTGTAATCAAACACCACTCCATCTTGGCTTCTCAGTCAAAAACTATCTGAACTACATAATCTGACAGAAACAACCAGATATGCATAGAACACAATAATAAAATATCACTTTTCACTAATAAAAGAAGAATTCGTTACGTGATCATTTCCCCCCATTTTTAGTTTTTTTTTTTAGTTTTCTTTTGTCACAAACACTCCCAAAGGTTGAAATTGTTTTTGCACTGATTATTTTGCTGTAGAAATATAAAGAGAAGGATCGAATTTCGTTGCAAAAGCAGCATTTGTGTAGTGAGGTCACGACCTTACAGTTCAACTGGCCAAGTGCACACAACAGAAGGACATTCAAACACTCACAGCTTTGTGTTTTTCGTTGTGTAGGTTCACACACATTTACATTTATGGCAGATCCATTGCATTCAAGGTCTATATTTTGTCTGTTCATGCATTCGCTGGTGCAAGCCATGATCTACTGTTTGAGCCATTTACGTTTATGCATTTGGCAGATGCTGTTATCCAAAGTGACTTGCATTGCATTTAAAGTATACACTGGATCAGTTCATGCATTAGCTGGGAATCGAACCAATGACCTTAGCGTTGCAAGTTCAAACTAAATCAATGCATACTGAGCAACTGCTCTATAATACAGAAACTGTGAGTCATTTCGTCCCCGTTCTCAGTTTATTCTTCTCAGAAGGTTCTGCACTTGTTTTTACATTGATTTGCACAGAACAGGAAAAACGAAGCCAAAACCAGGGATGCGACCGTGTTTCAGGAGACGTGGACAGCAGGGTTTTTTGGCTCGGTCTTCCCTGGCACTGCTTCACCATCTCCATGTTTTATTGGCTCATTCTGCTCTCAAGGGTTTAAAAGTACAGAGGAATCGTAAGTTACTGTGTGGGAACATTTTACACAAGAATCTAGAATTAAAACATTTCCCCATTTAATTATACTTCAGTACTAACTGTAAACCAGTAAATGTTTTCACATTAGAAATGACAACTTCAGGTTGCAGTCTGGAGATTTTTCTTGGATGTCGCACTTTATTTCAATCGTCCACTTCAGACATTTGACTAACTAGAAGTAACTTTGCAACTACATGTCAGATAACTCTCATTAGATCATCAGCAGAATCATAACTCGTAAGAAAATATATTCCATTCATTGATGTCAACATCTAAAGAGTATTCAACACTACATTACTCCTGGATTTCACCAAAATGGGTTTCATTAAGAAAAAAAAAAGTTGTGAGTTGATGAAAAGTAAATAATGAATTAAATCATAAAAATATCAAGTTAAAATAAGGAACTCATTTTAATAGTACAATCAAAATAAAACGTTAAAAACATTACTGAATAATCGTTCATTAGTAGAAAGTCTAATGTGGACTATTCAAATAAAGTGTTACCCTAAAAACATAAAGTGTTTCAGTATTGTAATGTGCACTTGACTTAAAGTGGAAATATATATTTAAAACATTAATGAGGGTGAAATCAAACTCATTAGAAGCTTCTTCGTTTCAGCAGTAAAACATTTCAGAGCTTAAAGTAGAAACCACAGAGTACCACAACAGCCACCATAAACCCAGATGAAACACATAAACATGATCTGGGAAAGTGAATAGGGATAAATTAAACAAACAGTTGATGGTAGCCATTGACCATAGTATATATGTACAGTCATGGGCAAAAATATCGGCACCCTTGGGAAATATGATCAAAGGCGGCTGGGAAAATTCATGTGCATTGTTAATCCTTTTGATCTTTTATTTAAAAAATTCACAAAAATGTATCCTTTCATTGGATAATAAGAATTTAAAATGGGGTGAAATGTCATTATGAAATTAATGTTTTTCTCTAATCCATTGATTTCCCAAGGGTGCCAATATTTTTGGCCATGACTTTACATATTTTCATTCTATGGCTGTCAAAGGCTACCATCAACTGTTTGGTTCAAAATATCTTTAGTGTTCAGCAGAGGGTGTGAAAATGATGACAGAATGAATCAGATGAATCAGAATTTCAATGTACGTTATGAGTCAAAATTGTAGGGTTGGACAAATGAGCCCTTAAATACTGCATGTCCCAGCTGACCCTTCACTTCAGTAGGAAACACAGGAAGCGTCTCGTTTCTGTAGGTTTTTTTGTGGATGTAGTCACACAGTCTCTTGATTGCATCAGGCTCCTATGAACATGAACACTGTACAAACTCAACAGCCCTTCAGAAGCGATGCACAAAGTTCCTCCAAACGTCTCTAGAGTTCTGCAGGACTCTGTTTCCGGAAGGTGGCCGCTGGCTGTCTCTGCTGGAGCGGAGGCTTGTTGGGTTTGTTCTTCTGACTCCACTGACACAGCAGGATGGATCTGAAGGTGGTGCGAAAGGTCTTGTTGCAGAGCGCGTAACACATGGGGTTAACAGTGCTGTTGACGTAACACAGCCAGTATCCCAGAGCCCACAGCGTCTCGGGGATGCACTCGTCACAGAAGGTGTTCACCAGGACCATGATGTTGTACGGCGTCCACGTGATGATGAAGGCCAGGAGGATGGCGCTCAGAGTCTGCGCCGCTTTCTTCTCTTTCACCAGAGAGACCTTCTTGCGCTTGTTGACCTGCGTCTTGGCCTTGCAGGCGAAGCGTTTGGCGAGCGCCGAGTCTTTGAGGGAGATGCTGGCGTTGGGTTGATCTTTGGAGCATCTCACGGATGTTTTGGAGTGATCGGACAATCCCTTTCTGTACGGTCTCGTGGCGTCTTCAGTTGGGTGGAGATTCTCGGAGATGGAGTACACGGCTCGGGCGTCTTCTCCGTCCTCTTCCTCCTCTTGATCCGACTGGTCAATGGACACAGTGGTTTCGTTGTTATTCCAGCTGTCCGAGTCGCCGCTGCGACCCTTCCAAGCTTTACAACTCAACGGCCAGAACCCAAACCGTCCGGTCCTGGTTCTCCCAGAGCTTCTCTGGCTGGACGGGTGGAGCTCCGAACTGCTGTGACTGCAAGAGTTTCCCGGATTCCCCACGGGTTCCTCCGGACTCCCTTGGTTCCCCGAACCCTTGAGTCCAGCAAGCTCTTTGGAGCGGTTCTCCGTCTCCTTGTAGATCCGCCAGTAGAGGACGGTCATGATGGTGACAGGCAGATAGAAAGCAGCGATGGCTGTGCAGAAAGTGGTGATCGGCTCCGAGAGGAACTGGATATAGCATTCTCCCAGAGGGACCGTCCGCTTCCCGACGAAATACTGCCAGAAGAGGATAGCTGGTGCCCAGAGGATGAAGGAAATGGACCAGGCGAGTCCGATCATGGTCATGGCTCTCTTCGTGGTGCGTTTGGCTCTGTACGTCAGCGGACGAGTGACGGAGAAGTACCTGTCGAAGCTGATGACCAGCAGGTTCATCACTGAAGCATTGCTAGCTACGTAATCAACAGCCAGCCACAGATCGCAGGCCCAGTTCCCGAGCGCCCAGTGGTCCATGATTATATACGTAGTGTAGAGGTTCATCGAAAGCACGCCGATGATGAGGTCTGCGAACGCCAGGCTGAGCAAATAATAGTTATTCACCGTCTTCAGCTGCTTGTTGACTTTAAAGGACACCAGGACCAGGATGTTCCCGGTGATGGTGACTAAGGACAGCGAGCCGCACAGGAACACAATCATCACGATCTGCCAGATGTTGTGTCCACCGAGTGATTCTGGAGACTCCAGAGTGGCATTGACGGTCAGATTGGAGCTCTGCATGAGGAGCGAATCGTTGACGGTCTTTACGTCACGTGGTACGAACTCTGTGACGGGATTGGCCCGCATCCCTGGAGAGCTGTTGGTCAGGAATGATCCGGGCTCGGCGCTCAGCGTCAGGTTCATGGTGACATACTCTGTGGACGAACCTGAGAGACGAGAGATATTACCATGAGAACTAGACAGAAAACACACTTGATCTCACACACAACTCTCTGATCATATCATATTATTATGCATTTATAACATCGCCTCATACTGATTATACAGAAACTATTGATTAATAGTTTAATAATTTGACAATATTAGTTTATATAAGTAAAAACAAACTAACCACAAAAATGATTTGTGACCTTGGACCATAAAACCAGTCATAAGGGCTAATTTTTCCGAAATTGAGATGTATACATCATCTGAAAGCTGAATGAATATTGTTTCTATTGATGTATGGTTTATTAGGAGGACAATATTTGTAAATCTGGAATCTGAGGGAGCAAAAAAATCTAAATATTGAGAAAATCATCTTTAATGTTTTTCAAATGAATTCTTAGCAATGCATATTACTAATCAAAAATGACGTTTTGATTTATTTAAGGTAGGAAATTTACCAAATATATTCATAGAACATGATATTTACTTTATATCCTAATGATTTTTGGCCAAAAAATACTTACCCATACTGGTATTGTTGGTTATTGATACACATATACCCCAGAGACTCAAGACTGTGCTCCAGGGACACAAATCTTTTATTGTATTACTATTAAAAAGAAACTAACTACAAATGATTATATTATATTACACAGCTATAGCTCTGATTTCTGTCAGGTAGTGACATCGTTTTATTTGTGACTCTGCTTGCAGCTTCTTTAAACTGTGAAGCTCTTGGGTTTGAGACATATCTGAGGACGTCATGATCCACAGGAAGAGGAAGATTCTCACTGACTGTCTAATGTTTGCAGGATGTTTGAGTTTGATTACACAGCGACAAAACTCAACGTCAAACTGTGGACGGATACGAGCTCAACCTGACAAGAGACGAGACTCTGGAGAGAGAGAAACATGATGAAGAGCTGTAAAGAACAGCAGAGAGAGAGAGAGAGACAGAGAGAGAGAGAGAGAGAGAGAGAGAGACAGAGAGAGAGAGAGAGACAGAGAGACAGAGAGAGAGAGAGAGAGAGAGAGAGAGAGAGAGAGAGAGAGAGACAGAGAGAGAGAGAGAGAGAGAGAGAGTGAGAGAGAGAGAGAGAGAGAGAGAGAGAGTGAGAGAGAGAGAGACAGAGAGAGACAGAGAGAGTGAGAGAGAGAGAGACAGAGAGAGAGAGAGAGAGAGAGAGAGAGAGAGACAGAGAGAGAGACAGAGAGAGAGAGAGAGAGAGAGAGACAGAGAGAGAGACAGAGAGAGAGAGAGAGAGAGAGAGAGAGAGAGAGACAGAGAGAGAGAGAGAGAGAGAGAGAGAGAGAGAGAGACAGAGAGAGAGAGAGAGAAAGAGAGAGAGAGAGAGAGAGAGAGAGAGAGAGACAGAGAGAGAGAGACAGAGAGAGAGAGAGAGAGAGAGAGAGAGAGACAGAGAGAGAGAGAGAGGGATGATCTGATGCTGATCTGGTCTCTGTATCTCGTGTCTCTGCTCATGATGTCTGTATTCAATCATCAGCCTCGTAATGTTGTTTTCATCCACAGGCTTCGGGTCATATATGATATTGATTCACATCATGAGATGGCTTTAATTCATAACACCGCTGAATACCAGAATTATTAATATAAATGAATGTCTGTAATAATAACCTACATGATTCTTTTACAAACCTAATTCAGATTGTGAATCTTTTAATATCGCCTCTAGATTTGATCCATAATATTACACTGATATCTGCATGACCCTTGACCTTAAGCTGACCTCAGGTGACAGGAAGCTGTGTGTGTGTTTGAGGACAAAACCTCCCTTTGGTCATAAAAACTGAAAATATGTACGTTTATACAGACTTTATTCTTGATTCATTACTGGATTTTTTTCTTCTTGTTAGTTTATGTCTACAGTATTTGTCTGTCATGTGTTTGTCTCAGTTTTTGTCCATGATGTTTCTGGATTCTCTCTGGTTGATCCGGTGCTCATTCTGTTTGACATCCAAACGGCTGATAAAACACTGATTTCAGGCTCTCGTGTTGATGTGTTTTCATAAGGAGCTGATTGTGTGTGTAAATGATCATAGTGAAGGACATTGATTATGTTTGAAGATCAATGCACCTAATGAATGTTTATGTAACAGCGCTGTGTGGTTTTCATTTCTTCTGTGTTCTTCTGTGTGTGTGTGTGTGTGTGTGTGTGTGTGTGTGTGTGTGCGTCGGTTCTTGACTTTGAGACTGTCTGTCAGTCACACTCAAGACTAAACCAACTCAAACCCAGAACACACTCAGATTAATATTTCAGCTCCATGTATTACAGTTTTTTTCGATTGCTAAACGACAGCGAGCACAACTGGAGTCACATGTGCAAAACTCTAACTACAGTCTGCACTGCAGCAGTTCATGTGAACAAACTCTAGTTCGTTTTTCATTGCTTGAACACAGTTTTCAAAACTCTACACACTTATCCCACGACTTTAACCACAACCTGCACAACACTGTGGATTTACAGCACTTTGTTCAAATGCTAACACACTGCTGTCAAAACTGTGAAGCACACATTCAGAACAGAAGAGATTTCAAACACTGCTGATTGGCCCCTCAATTACAGTTTTTTACAATCACTTTGTTACTATTTTCAGAACCTTGATGTCATTTTTCACAACTCTAGACACAAAACTCACAACCAATGATCAAAATGCACATTTTTCAAAACTCTAACCCTTTTCTCAATTGCTTGGATACAATACACATAAAACTTAGATCATTTGTTCATTCAACAAAAATCACCTGTTCAATATGACACAACTAAACATCAAAGTGCTACTATTTCAAAAGGCAATCCACACATTACATTTCAAATGAGTGTCTATTCATTTCCTTACAATGATCTAATTATCAATTGATACAACTGCTCAAAATGATAAGTAACTGTTGCATTACTCTTAGTATGGAAACACACAAACAATCTTCCCAGTTTACTGTAAATCATGAACGTTTCAAGATAACGAGATTCATTGTGACCAGTTAGCGCGGAGCATGAACCAATTAGACTACAATATCCATGGATGTAGCCTAATATTTGATCATAATGCTTCCTCAGACACTGTGTCTATGGCCCCAAATACTGTACCACCTTTTCAGACTATTTACAGTATTGACAGTACTGCACTGTATAGATGCAGGCCCTTGTAATTGCTTGTCCAATTCTGCCAGCTCATTACTGATGATTGAGTGCACATTGTGAAAGAATTGATTGGGATCCAATTGCAAGAGCATAGTGATACGTAACATGGAGCCAGCAGGTGATCCAGGTCACAATGGAGGTCAAACAGTGGTGGGAGGAAGACGAGGAAGACGTGTTGGTCAAAGGAATGGTAGAGGACAGGCCCCCCTTCTGAGAGGTGGTCGTGGGCCTCGTTTGAGAGGTGTGGGGGAACGTGGAGAGTGATGGAGGTGGATGCAGAGGATGACCATCACAAATTCATATATTTGGATGAGGCAGGTTTTAATCTGGCCAAGACAAGGAGGACAGGTCGGAATTTCATTGGCCAGCGGGAAACCATCCAAGTACCTGGACAACGTGCGGCTAACATTACCATGTGTGCGGCTATATCAGAAGATGGTGTGGTGGGTTTCAATTTCATAGCTAATTATTTTTGCTTTGATTCAAATAAACTTATGTTGTAATTGTACAGTACTGTAGTGTTTTGCATCAATATATTACAAACTTTGTTCAATGATTCCACTGTGTCTGTAGTATTCTCTCTACTACTGCAGTACTTTTACAGAGATGTATTTACTGTACATGTAATACCATAATGAAACCTGTATCACCTATTTTGTTCTACAATATTTAATGATTGTACGAACAATGACACAGTGAAACTATCGGTTGCTTCTGTGTGGGTGATCTATAGTTATGTTTCAATGGTATTTCACAGTAAAGTTGTGTTGTGAACTAATGATTGTGCAGTTTTGCACGCTTCAAGGAGGAGATGATTCGGGTCTTTGACCACTCCGCCTATGGTGAGGAGGCTTCCCGACGGCTTTCCACACTTCGGCAGGGGAGGCATTCAAGCCTGACTTTTCCATTGAGTTCCGCACCCGCAACCCGCGTTGCTCGTTTTTTGGAGGGGCTTTCTCCTGAGGTTTGGGACGAGGTCCTCGTCCGCGAGATCCCCATCCGGCTCGGCGATCTTTTTTTTGACGTTGGTTTTGATCTTTTTTTTGACGTTGGTTTTGACCAACGGCGCCGAGCTCACCGCCTGGAGGACACGCTTTTCTCTCCGCCCCTTCTCAGCTCCGCCCAAACAGAGCCCGAACCCATGCAGCTGGGAGGTCTTCTGATCTCACCTAAGGAGCGTGAGAGGAGGATTTCGAATCGCCTCTGCATATACTGTGCCAGCGCTACTCACTTTGTGTCTTCATGTCGGGTAAAAGCCAGGACTCGTCAGTAGGAGGAGGGTTACTGGCGAGCGCCATCACTAAGGCCATCCCTTCTAGTTTCTGTACGACACTTCCAGCACTTCTCCAGTGGGCTGGGTCGTCAGCTTTCTGCGCTGCCTTGATCGACTCTGGGGCTGAGGGGAACTTTGTGGATGAGGAGTGGGCGCTCCAACAAGGTATTCCTCTCACACATCTAAGAGACTCCACCCCTCTATTTGCCCTCGATGGCAGTTCCCTACCTAGGGTACAGAAAGAGACAATTCCATTGACTCTTACCATTTCTGGTAACCACAAAGAAACAATCTCTTTTTTTTTTATTTCTCAGTCTCCTTTTACTCCCGTAGTGCTGGGCCATCCTTGGCTAGAACTCCATAATCCTCACATTGACTGGGCTAAGGGATCTATTTTGTCTTGGAAATTGTCATGTCATGTTGAGTGTTTAGTCTCTGCTGTTCCCCCTGTGTCTTCTGTTTCTGTTTTCAGGAGGAGGCAGGAGATCTGACGGGAGTACCGGAGGAGTATCACAATTTGCGAGGGGTTTTCTGTCGTTCCCGAGCTATGTCTCTTCCGCCTCACCGCCCGTATGACCGCGCTATTGATCTTCTCCCGGGTACCACGCCTCCACGCGGTAGGCTCATCTCCCTTTCGGCTCCTGAACGGGAGGCATTAGAGAATTATTTATCCGAATCTCTCAGAGCCGGCACCATCGTTCCGTCCTTGTCTCCTGCAGGCGCTGGTTTTTTTTTGTCAAAAAGAAAGTCGGCTCTTTGCGTCCCTGCATAGATTATCGGGGGCTGAATGACATCACCGTTAAGAATGGTTACCCCTTGCCTCTGATGTCCTCAGCTTTTGAAATCCTGCAGGGGGCAAGAGTCTTTACCAAACTCGACTTCCGCAACGCGTATCATCTCGTGCGTATTCGGGAGGGGGACGAGTGGAAGACCGCCTTTAATACACCCCTCGGACACTTTGAGTATAGGGTTCTTCCCTTCGGATTGGTTAACGCCCCCGCTGTCTTTCAGGCACTAATCAATGACATCCTTCGAGATATGCTCAATTTATTCGTTTTTGTCTATTTTGTCTGATATTTAGATTTTTTCGCCCTCTCTCCAGATTCATGTGCAACACGTTCGCCGTGTCCTCCAACGTCCACTCTCCGTTTCCTTACTGAAAGCTGTTTCCACTTCCCATATCAGTGTATACATTGTATTTCTATATGCAAAAAAAAATGCAAAATACCAGCAAATATATAAACACTATGTATTTGAGTTCCTCTCACTCCATAATAAATCCTTTGCATTTAACCAGAGCAGGAGTGAAAAAAGCATTCACTATTATAAACACCACTTTTATAAATGCACAAAATAAATTAACTTAAAGCAAAACTGAAACTAGCAGTGAGTGAGAAATGCACTGTAGAAATAAACCTGCGTTCATGTATTTCTCTCATTCAGCATCCCAAAACTAATGTGTTTCACGCTTGATATTAATTGCATTCTATACAGTAAGTTGAAGCATGTTTCATTTGATAGAAAAAGTGCAACTTATATTTCAGAAAATACAGGAATAGTAACATTTTAGGTCATTTGAATGCATGCGAACAGACAGCAGCTCATAAGTTTGAATCTGACCTGATCTTCTCTTGACGTGTTATTTGACTTTATTTCTTCTTAAAGGAGATTTTAGTTCAGATGGTGACCAGAAGCTAAAAATGCAATATGAAAGTTCTCCAAACAACATGTAAGCACTGTATTCCAGGTCTTTTGATGCAAATCTCCTCCACCAAAACTCTCAGAAAGACAGCTTTCATATACAAGTCAGTGCATGATTTCTTTAATCATACATGATCATCTTATGGTGTTTTGAGATCATACAGGTCTGTGGCGTGTGTTTTCTCACCGTGTCTCCTGATTAAAGCTCATGGGTGGATCTCGTGTGCTCTGTCAGACACTGAAAAACATTCAGATCTTCCCATCACACACGTCACATTCACTGGGCTCTGTTTAATTCATGGTACATTCACATTGTGAGCTCAGCGTCTGCTTTGAGCTGAGTCCAGCAGAAGCACAGACTCTTCTGAATATTCTTTCTGTGGCTTTACTCGGCTCTTGAAGAAAACTTGGTTCATATTTGATTTGAAGGACATTTTGTTTATTCTTTATGAAAAGCAGTGAAATATACAAACACAGTCTAAACATGACATGAGAAAAACACAGACTGAACCAAACAAATGGCATTAAAATACCCTTTCAATCCAATAACTTGAGAAGTGAATCCAGAGCAATGAGAGCAAGAACACGATCAGACGGACGAATGCAGCTGATTCTCAGACTAAACTCTGCTAAACGAATGACGTTAATGTAAATTTCACTCATGCGAAGCGACTACAGACAGTGTGACGTATCACAGCTCAAGCCTATAATCACAGTCAAGTCTCAAAGCCATTCTGCTGCTGATTTGCATGTTTTGTAAATGCTAATGACTGGGATCTGACCCTCAGAACGAGGAGCGTCTGACCTCGACTCGGAGCTGGAAATCCTCTCGTTCTCTCTCACAAACCCTGCAGTAAATCTGTCATTTATCTGAGCGGAAACATCGGATAATGATCAAACACGAACAAAACACCGCCACACAATCTCAGGCCTGTATGTTCTTTCATTCTTTACATGGGAAAATACTCACATATTCCTCTAAATATATATAGATGCGCTCTGCTCAGGTCACAATAACCAGGTTAAACTAATTAAACCAATCATTTGAACTATTATTATACAAACACAGATCCAGGGCCATTTCTGCTCTTCGATAGTAAAGTAGAGCAGCTCGAGGGGAAGCGGAAGGAAGTCCTCGGGGTTCGTTCTGTGTTGCATTAATCAAAGTGCTGCGGATTTGAGCGAAGGCTTCGCTGGTCAAGCAGAATATCTCCTGCTTTCATTTGAGCGTTTGTATCTATTAAAGGAGAGCCGCTGCTGTTTGCCATCTGAATGACCTGGAAATCCTCCAAACACCAGAGGACATTATCAGACTGGACTCACTGTCAAAGCCCAAAAACTGAAGGAACACAAACATAAGGTTAAGGAACATCTCCACTGCTATAGTGATACAGCGGGGCATGTTGTCACACTATAGGACAGAAATAATAAATAAATAATCAAAGAAAACATGGTTTATATATATATATATATAATTAATAAAAAACAAGCAATGCATTGAATTAAACCTGAAATTCTGAAGCAGAAAGAATAAAATAGTATTTTCTGCTACAACATACTCCAATAATCAATAATAATGTCTTTACATTGTATCCAGTTTCACATTATGGTTTTGCTTTATTTAGCAGTTAAATCATTATGAAACTAAAATAATCATTTTGTGTAAAATTAAAAGGAACACCTGTGACAACTTACCCCTCTTATAATATTACTAGAAATGTTCACATTACTGACCAGGTTTGATATGCACATCATTTTATGCACTTCATTATGATACATGTTCTGGATCTTTTATAATGAAAAATAAAGTCCATTTGAGACGAAACAGACTAGAATATCAGCAGAGATTCACATTCATCCAGGAAGATATTTACACACATACTGTGTTTATAATGTAACACAGGATTTAATACAGACCAGTACAGTAATTGATAAACATGAGGTCGTTGGTTCATTTCTAATATCTGCTCGTCATCCCAGGAAACTGCGATCCATTGCACTGGTGATTCTGGCGTAGATTAGCATAGCCTGTAAAGAACTGCTGCCATCACTAATACAGGCTATACTAATTAAAGCCAGAGTCATCAAACCAGACTTCAGATGTGGCCAGATCCTTCCTTCTGTGGAGATCATCCGCTGCTGAATGAATGTCTTTCTGCTTCATTAAACTCAACACGTCCTTGCCTTTTCTTTATAATTATTTGTGAAATTTACTGTCAATTTCTGATTGGAAAACTGTTTCTGAGTAAACATTTTGTCAGTGCACAGTTTGTTCACCATCAACTTTTAAAATGTTCAAATAAAATGAAAGGCTGTATAATAACTATTCATGCATTTTATAAATAAAATAAAAACAAATACGTACAAATTAATATTTCATGCTTAAAATTAACAATAGACTTTATTTAGTAATTTCTGTAATTTCTTCTTGATTTTCATTTTGAAGTGAAATTGAACTCATTCATGACCGTTTGTAGATTCACCGAGTTATTAACCCACCGGTTTAGATCTAGAAACATGACTGATTAAACCAAGTTAACGGACTCTCTAGAGTTTCTATAGCAGGTCATTGTTAAAGCATCAGCACTAGTCAAACGTGACAAATGAAAAGTTAAAATGAAAATGAGTTCAGTAAAATTACAATACATACAAACCCAGAACCCTCACAAAAACACACTCCTCTCGGTAAACACACAAATGGACGTTTCTAATTTAGCCCACAGAGAATCTGCCCTTCCATTTACAAACACACCATTAGGATCCATTACTCAGACACAAGCCTTTCATAATGTCACATCATACTGATAATTAAACGATCTGTCAGCAAACAAACATATAGAAATAACGAGGCTGAAGACACACACACACACACACACTGATGAAGACATTAGTTAAAATCCTCCAGATGATTCCAGATGTGTCAATTCAGCCGTATTGTCTTGTCAGTATTGTGTTTGATTTGTTGTGGTGTGTCTGGCGTCCAAGCTTTGTGTTTCTCTCACACAGACACTGAACTTTCATGTTCCTATGTCAGAAATCACCAGCTCATTCTCACAGCGCTCCATACAAATACTGACATGAGAAACCTCTGAGACACACGGATGAGCGACAGACAGATAAACACAACCTGATCTCATGGGGAAATCATGAGAAACTTTCCATTTCAAACGTCCTGTAAAAGCAGAACGAGACACGATTTCAGATCAACAGACTTTCACTCCCATTGAGACAAATTAACCAACCAGCAGCTTCACATTCACTCTGCTGAGACACAGACAAACACAAATTCAGATCAATATAAAATAGCATTCATCTGTTACTGTAGTAAACACGGTTCTTTGATTCTCCCTCATTCGATGCTCTTTCTTCAGGTAAACACAGGTGCAGATCTACTGAACGTCAGTGTGAACAGACGAATAATCGACTATGAAACCTCAATGTTCTTCCTCTGAAAAACAAAACGAAACATGACTTTGTCTTCTAGTGAAGGTATAAACCTGTGCATTCTGGACTCTGAAATTCCCGTCTGATCAGACTGCGGCTCTCAAATAGAAACTGGGAAAAAATGATCCTTCCTTGGATTTTAATGCAAATACTTCCGCTTGCATCTTCTTTAACTTCAGCAGCAGACTTCAGCGAATCATTGCACCTGAATTCATTTGCATTTCAGGAGTTCACTGAGTTATATTTTGGAAAACAATGACTCTGACAGAAATTAATTAGATATAACAAATGTGCACAGATAAGACGGTTACTCTTTTATCCAGACCAGGGCTCTTTGTTCTGGGTTCGGTGAATTATATCACAGACATTTCATACAGCTCCAGAGCTAAAACAAGCAGAACCTGCACAAAGATGAAGAACAATGAAGAATGAGAATAAAAGCTTCAGAAAATATGTGAGCAGGACCTGAATTCAGAGGAAGACTCACACACACACACACACACTATCGAACACTTCTAAAGGATAATTGATGATTTCTGACTGCTGAAATCACTGATAATAAGTTCTTTCACAATAACATTCCGCTTCTAATTTCAGCTTTCATTTTTTTTCACATATATTCTTTTAAAATCTATCTGAACACAATTCAATCAGCTAAAGGTGTTTTGATGTGTTAAATGTTTTCAGTCTTCTGAACTAAAGACGTGTTGCATTACCGATAATATTATTAATGATAATCATCAGAGCTGAAGGCTGAGAATAAAGCAATTAAAGATCTTCAATCCACTCTTGAGTTCCTTACGTTTCCTCTGTTTGACATGAGAAAAACTCATCCACAGATTTATCAAAATATATATCATGATTACGCTGTTTAACTGAAGCTCAACACCTAAAACGCTGAACCAAAGACAGCACAGTCACAAATGAAAGCTATAGCATTTTCTCAAGCACCATTAAAATCTCCGTTTGCTCATTTTAACCACATTCCATCCCATAATTTAGATTAAATATTCCATAGAATCAATAAAGCTCTTGATTATCTAAGACACTAAAATACAGTCAAATGGCAGCCGTTTGGGGCTTAGTTTTTAAGGAGAAGACTTCAGATTTTAAGCATCACATATGCCATAATTTGATAATGTGTGTTGCATTATGCAGCAATCACATTCATGTAAACGGCACTGAAAATACTGTCATTTAATCAGCGTTTATTCATTAGTCTTTGCTCTCATGCGAATCTCTACAATCATCACAAATAAATCTGTACTTCTAAGAAATGCATTTCAGACTTCCAGAAATCTTGAAAGTTATTAACTTGATTATTTATGCAACGACAAGTAAGATAAACCTGAGGTTAATAAAGAAATCATCTCTGTGAGCGACTGACATGAAAACAACTCGAAGCTCTGGGGTCACAGGATTGGAGACATCAGGTGAACAGTGACGTACAACAGCAGATGAAGAACTGGAGACAGAAACACCTGGGAACATATTAATAAACACGGCTGGAAACAATTCACACAACAAGGACAGGAACAGGAAGGACCATATAAGGGCAATGGAGTGACCGACATCAGAGGACTGTGAACATCTAGTTAAATTATTGAAATATGATCTTTCTGAAGGATATTTCAAGTACCGGTAAATATTTTATTTTAATGGGTTTGGCTGAAAATGTTTGGGAATCCCTTTATTATATGAACAAACATTAATAAATGCACAAAAACAGTCATAAGAAGAATTACGTAATATATGTAATACATATGATTGATTTACTGCCATTGTGTGAATAACTGTGATCTAACTATGAGCATTTTAACATGTAACATAATCCATTTACGAGTACTTAGTTTTTGCAATCTGTTTGCAACCACGTAGTGATATTCAGTCCAATCACAATCTAGAAACTTCATTAGTAATCAATAAGGTGATATTCTGAGAGAAAGCGCTTGTGTGTGATCCGGCGAGAGAACGGTTCCCAAATCTCTGCAGTTCAGGGCAAATCGTGTCATGTTCTGTAACGCAGCTTTATCTGTCAGCACATAATCAAATCCAGATCCTGCTCAAGCTAATGAATGTATATCCTAACGACACGCGCCACTGAACACAACATCTGACCGCTGCCAAGACTCCAGATCAACTGAGAGCGCTCCCAAAACAACAGAGACTTCCAGAACGTGATGAAGAGTGCAAGCACAGAAATGTGTAAAACTTACATGAAGAACATAAAGTCTATTCTGAGAACCATTAGCATCGCCTTCATAACAAATAAACACATTTAAAGACTAGTTCACCTATAAATGATTCTGTCATCATCGCTCCAAACCTTTAAGACTTTCTTTCTTCTGTCAAACACTAAAGAAGACACTTTGATGAACACTAGGAAGAAAACATCCTTGGACCACATTGACTTTGACTGTATGGACAAAAAAGTGAAGAGTGCATGAGGCTATTCCTTCAGTAACTCGTTCTCATTTCCATCATGCCAAAAACAAAAGAGACGTTTTTTTGATTCAACATTGCAGGAGTAATGATAATGTCTTTTAATTTTTTTTAATGAATTTTGACAAATGAAATGATACTCTAAATAGGAAACACTGTCATAATGAGTGAGTCATTCGTTCAACTGATTCGTTCAGAAAACAAACAAGAATGAATAATCACTGAATCATTGACTCACTTGATTCATTAAACCATGGATTCACTCATGACTAGACCTCTTCTGTTTCCAGAGGAGTGAAGCGAGCAGTGTTACTGAGAGGGAAGTGTTTCAGTAAGTGTTGGAGACTGCATTAAAATAACATCAGAAGAGCTTTTAGATCACGCCGGAGAAAAACCAGTCCTCACACAAACACTTCCACATCTGCATCAATCTGACTCACACTTACTTGAAATTCCCCCTCAAAATAAAATATATATATATATATATTTGTGGTCATAATATATTCTAAATATGTACTAAATATACATTGGAAACAGTGAAGCTCAGTTAAATATATTTGAAATTGAAAATGCATTCAGTTTTAACCTTCATATACCAAAATATATTAAAAAAATGTATTTCATGGGCAAGAAAATATGAAAATATCTCATAGTAATCTACATTTAGGCTAATATCAAAATATGTATATTTTTTAGGTATATTTTAAAAAATGGGCAAAAATATATTGGTGGAGAATATAATTACATAAATATATTTTGAAACATATTTTAGCAAATATATTTATTGCCCACGGTATATACATATATATATATATATACATTTTTTGTAATAATTTGTGAAATGTTCTATCAATTTTGGAGTGAATTTTGTTTCAAATTAAATCCAACACTTTTTTTTTCAGTGTACAGTCTGAATGATCACCGCTGCACATACGAGCAGCTTTAATTGTTCATTTGAACAGTATTTCTAATTGCTCATTTTTGTGTTTAACCACAACTCATGCAAGAGATCAGAACCTCATTCAGTGTTTTCCTCCATTACTGTACATCCTGAACACAGAAAACAGCACAATCCAGACGTTCGCACGAGCACACTGTTTTAGGCTTTCTGTGAGGTGAATATCACATTAACATGATCCAAATCAAATCTGTGTCTGCAGAAACACGTCAAGCTTACATGATGATATGATGAGGACTCTACGAGGATGAGGTCAGTAAAACACACAGGAAGAGAGAGACAGGAAGAGACTGTTTGATTGACATGTGTAGCAAACAATCAAAGTTTAGCTTTTGCGTGAGATTAATCCATTTAGGGGAATGAAATTAAATTAAATGGAATTATTGATGTCATAATAATAGACCTCAGTCTGATGCTGAAACTACAGATGTGTGTTCTGCTTCTGCTGCAAAAAGCCCAGAACTCTGATTGGAAACACTCCAGACTGATGCGTGATATTGTTTCTCAGTGATGATGTGTGTGTTCTGACATGTTTCTGCTCAACAGGTGTCAGAACCGAGTGCTCAGAGAACTCTTTATACACACACATTCAAGAAGATTCATGAACGCGCTCTATGTATACATGTGGTGATGAAAAGACAGACACACACACACACACACACACACACGCACTGACACACACACACACTCACTGACACACACACACACACACACACACATACACACCCACAAAACACTCAAAACCAAAACAGTGTGTGTGTGTGTGTGTGTGTGTCGGTGTGTGTGTGTGTGTGTGTCTGTGTGTGTGTGTGTGCGTGCGTGTGTGTGTGTCTGTGTGTCTGTGTGTGTGTGTGTGTGTGTGTGTGTGTGTGTGCGTGTGTGTTTGTGTGTCTGTGTGTGTGTGTGTGTGTGTGTGTGTGTGCGTGTCTGTGTGTGTGTGCGTGTGTGTGTGTGCGTGTGTGTGTGTGTGTGTGTGTGTGTGTGTGTGTGAGTGTCTGTGTGTGTGTGTGTGTGTGTGTGTGTGTGTGTGTGTGTGTGAGAGAGTGTGCGTGAGTGTCTGTGTGTGTGTGTGCATGTGTGTGTGTGTGTGTGTGTGTGTGTGTGTGTGTGTGTGTGTGCGTGTGTGTGTGTGTGTGTGTGTGTGTGTGTGTGTGTGTGAGTGTCTGTGTGTGTGTGTGTGAGTGTCTGTGTGTGTGTGTGTGTGTGTGTGTGTGTGTGTGTGTGTTGAGGAACTGAGGGAATGCGAACAGAACACACTGAAAAGGCAATAGAAAAACAGAGACTCATGATGAAACATTAAAATCAATAAACTCTGAATGGAATAATTAAACTGACAAACGACTTCTCAATTAAATATCTGAATATTATTTCAATGCACTCTGTGCAGAAACGGATTGTGCCGCTATCACCATGTCAATAAAGCTTAAGTGAATTGAATGAGAGAGAGAGATGGACAGCTCCCATATTCACAATAATTCTCCTTCTGCTGACAGAAACGCGAACTCACTAAAAACAAAGCAGCAAGACCGCGCAAAACCAGCACTAAACCAGCACTAAACCAGCAGAAACACGCAACACCAGCGCACAGAGAAACGATTCAAAATCAGCCTCAAAATATCAGCAGAATTTAATCAACAATTCAACATTCATTCAAGAACAAAGACAAAACACAACGAAAGAAATACACACCCGATATAAATATGACGC
>NC_081793.1:29194575-29202075 GCF_963082965.1 Carassius carassius
GAAAAGTGACTCAATAACTTTAACAACCAGAGAAATGCCTCAGAACAGCTGGTCTTTAGGGCTCCTAAACATTGAGCAGCTGAAATGCATGAGCTTTTACTGGACTGTTCAGAAGAAACATACATTTATCCTCTTTAGATGTGAAGCTGTTATTGTTACTCAGCGGCTCCCAGAGGATCAATTATTTGTAGGTAAACAGGATTGAGTAAAGGATCTCAGAATATTTGGATGAATTGTTTCTTTAATCTTAAGTGTGTAAATTGGCTGCATAAACAGAAAAGTGATGCTGTACTTACAGAAACTGAAGAGGGGATCACAGTCTTTAATGTGCAAACTTTAGTCAGCAGATCCGTCTGCTTTAAATTCACTCTCGGATCATCTCAACACTGAAGCTCATCACCATATCACTGGAGATCCCATTTATTGTTATTATAAATACATTTCTCATTAGACACAGTCAAATCTGTTCAATAACGACAAATCCTGAATTTACCCTCAGCTCTCTGTGTTTGGACGGGTGCCGGCATTCTTCAGCGTTTTTTGTTGTTGTTGTTGTTGTATATTAAATACTAGATTTAATTTTAGTTTACTGTTATAACCCTGACTTCTGATGAATCAGTTGTTTTCTTAAAAGACTTTATAAAAATGAACTGATTCACTAAACTAAATGTGATTCTCCGCAGTGATTCACTGCATCAGTTCATCCAGCTCTTATGAGTGAGACTCGACCGCTGTGCACCAGCAACCTCTGAGCGGGAGGTCAAAGGTCAGCGCTGGTCAGCCTCTGATCACTGCAGTGTCAGTAATTACAGTCCCATCACCCTCTCTGTCCGTCTCACACCACAGATGGAGGAGTCAGAACACACACACACACACACAGAAAGAACACACATATGTAAAACACATCTGACATGAATCACAGAAACGGATGATACGGTTCTTTACTGAAGCTCAACAAATGAAATGAACTGAACACACAACACTGAATCACTTCAGTTGCTCAAATGATTCACTCTAAGCAGTGTCTCATTTATAGCTCATTAGAGATTCAGTCACAGATTTAGATACAGCATCTTTCATTAATACACTTCCCATGATTGATGTCTGTTTATAATCAGTGATACAGCATTTACATTTGATTAATCACTAAAGGCTTTTCTTCAGCTGCTCAGATGTTTCACTGAAGTCTTGACTTGGTCTCAGGAGAAATAAAACAGCCACAAATGAGGCACCAGTTGTTTTACATTCTAGATAAGATCAGATCAACAATCACTGGGGTCTTTTTCTCAGGAGGAAAAAAAAAAAAGAAAGAAAAAAGCTATCCATTTAATTGGTTGTTTAGCAGAAAGAAAGCAATGAAGCTCTGAAATAAAGGAATCGTTCTCAGAACGGTTTAATGTCGATGGTTTATGTCACTAAAGGTGGTTACCTGGATGTCAGATATTTGTGTATCTGTTTTAATGATAGTAATATTTATGGTAAAATATGTTTTAATGATAGTAATATTTATGGTAAAATATGTTTTAATGATAGTAATATAAATAGTAAATATGTTTTAATGATAGTAATATATATGGTAAAATAGGTTTTAATGATAGTAATATAAATAGTAAATATGTTTTAATGATAGTAATATATCAACCGCACAAACAATAATCTGTTTTCGTGAGCGGCGCTGGAGGGAATCACACACAGATGAACTAATCTTCGCACCGGCACAAACTCCTGAGATGCTAACATTATGCTGCTTTGATATGACACAATACTAAATGATGAACTGATTGATATCTGATGATACTCATATCATTTGGCTGCCAAGAGGTTTTTCAGTGATCTTGCAGAGAAACTGATGCTCATTCTGAGTGCAGTCATAGTAAACCATTCACACACAAACTCACAGACTCAACCTAACTAACCCGTGACATTCTGTCTAATGAGCCCTGCAGTCGTTACTGCAGTCAAAATAATAATGTGCTAATTACTTTAACTTCAAATGTATTTGATGGCAGTGACATCTGAACCACTTTATGAGCATCTCCTGGGTTAAACTGGCAACTAACACATTCACCCACAACACACACCACCGACAAAACAACAACAGATAGATAGACAGACAGACAGACAGATGATAGACAAACAGATGACAGACAGACAGACAGACAGATGATAGACAAACAGATGACAGACAGACAGACAGATGATAGACAGACAGACAGACAGACAGACAGACAGATGATAGACAGACAGACAGTCAGACAGATAGATAGACAGACAGACAGACAGACAGACGATAGACAGACAGACAGACAGATGATAGACAGACAGACAGTCAGACAGATAGATGGACAGACAGATAGATAGACAGACAGACAGACAGACGATAGATAGACAGACAGACAGATGATAGACAGACAGACAGTCAGACAGATAGATGGACAGACGATAGACAGTCAGACAAATGGACAGATAGACAGACAGATGATAGACAGACAGACAGACAGACAGATGATAGACAAACAGATGACAGACAGACAGACAGATGATAGACAGACAGACAGACAGACAGATGATAGACAGACAGACAGATGATAGACAGACAGACAGACAGACAGATGATAGACAGACAGACAGATGATAGACAGATGGACAGACAGACAAACAGACAGATGATAGACAGACAGACAGATGATAGACAGATGGACAGACAGACAAACAGACAGATGATAGACAGACAGACAGATGATAGACAGATGGACAGACAGACAAACAGACAGATGATAGACAGACAGACAGACAGACAGACAGATGATAGACAGACAGATGACAGACAGATGATAGACAGACAGATGATAGACAGATGGACAGACAGACAGATGACAGACAGATGATAGACAGATGGACAGACAGACAGACAGACAGACAGATGATAGACAGACAGATGATAGACAGACAGACGATAGACAGACAGACAGATGATAGACAGACAGATGATAGACAGACAGACGATAGACAGACAGACAGATGATAGACAGACAGACAGATGATAGACAGATGGACAGACAGACAAACAGACAGATGATAGACAGACAGACAGACAGATGATAGACAGACAGACAGACAGATGATAGACAGACAGACAGATGATAGACAGACAGACAGATGATAGACAGATGGACAGACAGACAAACAGACAGATGATAGATAGACAGACAGATGATAGACAGATGGACAGACAGACAGACAGATGATAGACAGACAGACAGATGATAGACAGACAGACAGACAGACAGATGATAGACAGACAGACAGATGATAGACAGATGGACAGACAGACAGACAGATGATAGACAGACAGACAGACAGACGATAGACAGACAGACAGATGATAGACAGACAGACAGATGATAGATAGACAGACAGATGATAGACAGATGGACAGACAGACAGACAGATGATAGACAGACAGACGATAGACAGACAGACAGATGATAGACAGACAGACAGATGATAGACAGATGGACAGACAGACAAACAGACAGATGATAGACAGACAGACAGATGATAGACAGACAGACAGACAGATGATAGACAGACAGACAGATGATAGACAGACAGACAGATGATAGACAGATGGACAGACAGACAAACAGACAGATGATAGATAGACAGACAGATGATAGACAGACAGACAGACAGACAGATGATAGACAGACAGACAGATGATAGACGGATGGACAGACAGACAAACAGACAGATGATAGACAGACTGGAACAGTACTGTGAGGAGTGGGCACTGATGGTCAATCATGGTGTTCCAGAAGAAGGCCAGGTCTCAGGGAAGCAGATATCAGTTCAGTTACGGAGGAGAAGTCCTGGAGCACAGCAGCAGCTTCACTTACCTGGGCATCCAGATCTCAGCATCAGGGGGCTTCAGTCTGGCTGTGAAGGCCCTCAATGAGAGGCTTGGAGGGCATTTTAGGGGTCCATAGGGGTACATCCAATGATGCCACTGAAGTGGGGGTGGTGTTGGCGCAGTGGATAAGACAAATGCCTTTGGTGTGAGAGACCCGGGTTCGAATCTGTGAGACACCAATGTTTCCTTGAGCAAGACACTTAACCCCTAGTTGCTCCAGAGGCATGCGACCCCTGACATATATAGCAGTTGTAAGTCGCTTTGGATAAAAGCGTCAGCTAAATGAATAAATGTAAATGTTAATGTAAAGATTGAGATCCAGAAGAGATGTGTTCAGTTCTGGCATCACCTTCATCAATCTGATCCTGATTCAATCCGATATAAAGCCCTCCTCATCAGTGAAACCTCCTCAGAATCTCATCCTCTAAACACACTCCATAAAACCCTGCTCCACACTGACTACAGCTTCAACCCCAAAGCTATTGTTAAACAGCTGCAATAGCTGCAAAAAATGTATTAACCATTCACAATGTTAGATGTTAAACATGATTAATTCCATACTGACTTCCTTTATGCATTTATTTAGATCGATTTTATTTATTATTATTTATGTTGTTGTTATAAGACAGAGACAGACAGAGACAGACGGAGAGCGCCGGACTCCGCTGGAGTGAGATAAGGATGTTCTCTGTTATCGGTTCAGTTCCTCATGAAAAGCCACTGATGGCTGACGGAAGCAGAACAGAAACGCTCAAACGGATTTAAACCTGCAGAAAGACACACCGGACACCTGCTCAAAGGGACTTTAATCCGTTTAATCAAGTGGACAATCAAACCAATCCTGTGCCTCTTCAGACACCAGAGAAACATATACACAGATACACAGACAGCAGGAGGATGTGTCAACTCCTATGATCTAACCCTGACAGTTTCATCGTTAAGTGAGAGGCTAATGAAGGTGCAGCGCTGCAAAGGTCAGAGGTCAGCTGTCTGCAATTCCCGCCCTATCATGATGGATCAAGTATGATGATTAATCTGTATAAACCAACTAATCCCTGAGCACCAATCATCACATCTGAAATATTCAGACAATTACAGATGTTCAGGAGCAGAATCTGCAGACACAGATGTGAATCATTCCAGAATACTGTAAAAGAAGATCCACTGTGAGATACAGATTTTCAGGTTCATTTCACACTTTGAGCAACACATGATGATTTTCTGCAGTTAGCTGGAGGACAGGAGAATTAATAGTTTCCACATCTTGAATATAAAGTGATTTCTGAAGCTTTGGGCCACATCTGGACTTTGCATTCAGATAAAACGCCTTCATTATTTTTCTTTGAAGCCTCACAGCACAGGTGAGAATCTCTCAATATTCAGCTCGACTCAAACTGCAGTCTCTCTGAACATAAATGTGATTCACAGCCACAGTCCTCACAGGACGTTCAAAACAAATCCAGCAGGAGCTTTTCTCCCCCAGAACATCCAGCGAGCTGATTGCGTTTGGAAATGGCTTCAACGAAAGTCTCTCTTTGGAATCAGATGGGCTCTTTGTTTGGACTCACTCCCAGTTCAGAATATAAACAGAGTTTTTCACATTTATTCACAATCGCAAGAGAAAATGAGGCCTGCTTTGAAAGCCAAGATTTTAAAGGACTCATATCATGGAGAACAGGTTCTGAAATACTCTGAGCACTGCAATCCTGTAGATGTCTTGTGGTGTTTGATTGGGAATCACGTACCTTTTTCTTCTGTAGATTTCACAGCCAGCAGCTCCTGCTGAGTGGCAACCTGAGTAATAAAAGAAAGTTTTACATGCAACCTTAACCCTTTTAATGCATTCGCCTCTGTTTTGACCCAAAAGAGTGCACCATCAAAAGGCACATAATTTATTTATTAGTAAAATGATCTTTCTATGAGGTTTTATTAGTGTCACACTTCTGAGACTGTATTTTGTTGATGAACATGAATATGTTTCCTATTGATGAACCATTTCTGCAGGAAAAATGTTTAATTTATGCTGTTTTATTAGAAATAAATATGTAGGTTTCATAAATTTAGATCATTTGTTATTTAATTAAACTCCATATTCATTCTAATAGGACCAAAACTATTTGTGCCTGTGTGTGTATTTCTGATTTCTGTACTTCTAAATGATACAGCATAATCAACAATATTGACAAAAAAATATTTAGCATTATTTTTTCTGGTGTGGTTTATTTGTAACTTGCACTTTTAAATAATTTCTCAAGGTTTAATTAATAAAAATGGGGTAAATGCAGTAATATTTTCATTAAGGAGAAGTTGCTGATCAGATAAGCAATATGGTTGCAAAATATTAAAATGATGACTGTTTAATAGAATAACGATTCATTGTATCCAAACGGACGGAGAATGTGAAATCAGTTCACTGATTCTGAGTGCATTCTAAGGGTTAATTCTGCTTGTGTGTCATGAACTAGGCCGAGACACTAGAAATCACTCGTCAAACACGAGTTAACTAGCAGAAGCTGGTCAAACTGAGCTTTTACCTTCATGATTTGGCCAAAGATGAATCTTCATCGCAAACTTTCACCAACCCAATGAGCAAATTTATAAAAGTTTATGATCATAAGCCATTATTTCCATGCATTTCCATTCAGGTAGCATCACATCTGCAGGAGCAAATCATCTGAAGAATGATGTTTCTGTGATCGTAAGCACATCCTCACCTACAAGCATCAATAAATAATCGCTTTATTAGTCAAAATCATGCAAGTCTTTGAGTTCCCTTTACAGATCACACACAGTTATATGCGCACAACTCTACACAGTACACTGAAGTCTGACAGGTTATTTTCCCATGAGGATTTTTTTTGTTATCAAAATTCTTTACATGAGTAAAATTTCTCTCACATAGTTGCGGCTGGTATTTTTTTTTTTTTTTAGCCCATTTGTTGTTATTGCAATGATTCACATTGTTTTGTATAGAACAAATAAGAAAAGCATCTGGTCTTCATCATGGCTATGACAGAAAGTGCAGTGTTTTCCTGAAGGATGGGAGATGTCAGGTGATGCACCGGCGGTCTGTGCGTGACGTGCTCGTGTTTCTGCAGTTATTAAGCGTGAGTTCAGCCCTCCGTTGCTGTAGGGTGTAGGGTGGACTCCCTGAATGGGTATTGCTTCTGCGTCAAACTAAATCTAGTGTGAATGCATTTTTCTCTAGTAGGGGATGTATTCTCAGCGAACGTGATATACTGCGACAGGACAGAGACAGCTTAAATGTTCTTAAACCTAGAAAACTGCACGTGTGATATAGATCAGCTTGCGTTTTTACGTTTCAAATGTTTTCCTTAAACTTGCATAATAAACATGCAATGAAAGATTTTTTTGATTATATAAAGAGCAACTCCGCTGTTGCATGGGTGCATTACCAAAAGAACGGAAAACAAAGCAGGAAACGGATCAGCAGAGGAGAATCTTCGAGTCCTGAGGGGTTCCAGCGCTCGCTCCGGCTCATCTTCAGCTTGCATAAGGCACCGGATCCCGTCTAAAGAAGCGTCCTGCTCCCCTCCTCTTCAATCAGTCAGAGTTCAGTGATGAAA
>NC_081793.1:29204575-29209951 GCF_963082965.1 Carassius carassius
TCACTCGCACACACACACACACACTCACTCACACACATACTCACACACACACACACACACTCACTCTCTCTCTCTCACACACACACACACAGTCGCACACACACACACACACACACTCGCACACATGCACTCTCTCTCTCTCACACACACACACACACACACACACACTCGCACAGGTGCACTCATTCTCTCTCTCTCTATCACACACACACACACTCACTGTCACACACTCACACATGCACTCTCTCTATCTCACACATACACACACGTGCACTCACTCTCTCTCTCTCACACACACACACACACACACACTCGCACATGTGGACTCATTCTCTCTCTCTCTCACACACACACACACACACACACCTCCAGACAGCGGTCTGTGCAGCTGTTAGTGTTTGGATGTGAGTGTAAAGCGTCCGTCGTCGTCTCTGACAAACGCGTCTCTTTCACTCAATCTGTCTCCCCTTATTAGGAGCAGAGACAGAGAGACAGACAGCAGCAGCACGGACAGGAAGACAAAAACAGCAAGGAAGCAGAGAAATGGAATTGCACGGGTGGCTGCTTCCCAGCGGATTAAAGCACACACACACACACATCCTTATATAGCTCTCGGCACACCTCGCTGCCTCACCTCACAATAGAGAACTCTTCCTCATCCTCATCACTTTTCTACATGCAACACTAAAGCAGACGTGCTGCAGACAACAAAATATCATCCTCATAACTTTTATTACTCCTGAAATAAAATGATTAAAGAACCCCAAAGAACTAGTTAATTATAGATTAATCTCGAATCTCCCTTTTCTGTCCAAGATACTAGAAAAGGTGGTATCCACACAATTATATTCCTTCTTAGAGAAAAATGGTATATGTGAGGATTTCCAGTCAGGATTTAGACCGTATCATAGTACTGAGACTGCTCTCCTTAGAGTTACAAATTATCTGCTCTTATCATCTGATCGTGGGTGTATCTCTCTATTAGTTTTATTGGATCTTAGTGCTGCGTTTGACACAATTGACCACAACATTCTTTTGCATAGACTTGAACACTTTGTTGGCATTAATGGAAGTGCATTAGCATGGTTTAAATCGTACTTATATGACCGCCATCAGTTCGTAGCAGTGAATGAAGATGTATCCTATCGATCACAAGTGCAGTAAGGAGTACCTCAAGGCTCAGTACTAGGGCCGCTACTCTTCACGCTTTATATGTTACCCTTGGGAGATATCATCAGGAAACATGGTGTTAGCTTTCACTGTTATGCTGATGATACTCAGCTCTATATTTCTTCGCAGCCCGGTGAAACACACCAATTTGAAAAACTAATGGATTGCATAGTCGATATAAAAAACTGGATGACGAGTAATTTCTTACTGCTAAATTCTGAAAAAACAGAGGTGTTAATTATAGGACCTAAAAACTCTGCTTGTAATAACCTAGAACACTGTCTAAGACTTGATGGTTGCTCTGTCAATTCTTCATCATCAGTTAGGAACCTAGGTGTGCTATTTGATCGCAATCTTTCCTTAGAAAGCCACGTTTCTAGCATTTGTAAAACTGCATTTTTCCATCTCAAAAATATATCTAAATTACGGCCTATGCTCTCAATGTCAAATGCAGAAATGTTAATCCATGCATTTATGACCTCAAGGTTAGATTATTGTAATGCTTTATTGGGTGGTTGTTCTGCACGCTTAGTAAACAAACTACAGCTAGTCCAAAATGCAGCAGCAAGAGTTCTTACTAGAACCAGGAAGTATGACCATATTAGCCCGGTCCTGTCAACACTGCACTGGCTCCCTATCAAGCATCGCATAGATTTTAAAATATTGCTTATTACTTATAAAGCCCTGAATGGTTTAGCACCTCAGTATTTGAATGAGCTCCTTTTACATTACAATCCTCTACGTCCGCTACGTTCTCAAAACTCAGGCAATTTGATAATACCTAGAATATCAAAATCAACTGCGGGCGGCAGATCCTTTTCCTATTTGGCGCCCAAACTCTGGAATAACCTACCTAACATTGTTCGGGAGGCAGACACACTCTTGCAGTTTAAATCTAGATTAAGGACCCATCTCTTTAACCTGGCATACACATAACATACTAATATGCTTTTATTATCCAAATCCGTTAAAGGATTTTTAGGCTGCATTAATTAGGTAAACCGGAACCGGAAACACTTCCCATAACACCCTATGTACTGGCTACATCATTAGAAGAATGGCATCTACGCTAATATTAGTCTGTTTCTCTCTTGTTCCGAGGTCACCGTGGCCACCAGATCCAGTCTGTGTCCAGATCAGAGGGTCACTGCAGTCGCCCGGATCCAGTACGTATCCAGACCAGATGGTGGATCAGCACCTAGAAAGGACCTCTACATCCCTGAAAGACAGCGGAGACCAGGACAACTAGAGCCCCAGATACAGATCCCCTGTAAAGACCTTGTCTCAGAGGAGCACCAGGACAAGACCACAGGAAACAGATGATTCTTCTGCACAATCTGACTTTGCTGTAGCCTGGAATTGAACTACTGGTTTCGTCTGGTCAGAGGAGAACTGGCCCCCCAACTGAGCCTGGTTTCTCCCAAGGTTTTTTTCTCCATTCTGTCACCGATGGAGTTTCGGTCCCTTGCCGCTGTCGCCTCTGGCTTGCTTAGTTGGGGTCACTTCATCTACAGCGATATCGTTGACTTGATTGCAAATAAATGCACAGACACTATTTAACTGAACAGAGATGACATCACTGAATCCAATGATGAACTGCCTTTAACTATCATTTTTGCATTATTGACACTGTTTTCCTAATGAATGTTGTTCAGTTGCTTTGTCACAATGTAATTTGTTTAAAGCGCTATATAAATAAAGGTGACATTGACATTAAGTATTTAATAAATAAAATTAGCTTTGTTTTACTTCAATAGTAATTATTATTATTATATGAAACTGTATGAGAAAGAACACAATGGTGATTAAATCAGGAAAGTCATCATGAAACACTTTTTTTAACACATTAGAGTTACAGCTTTTCGAATGTGTTTTGTACACAGACTTTAGTATGGAGCATCCAATTCAAATTGGAAGGTTGTGGCTTGTGAGATTCTGAAGAACCTGGGAGGACTAGGTCTTGATAAGTCTCTGTTTTTGATAGAACTCCCAAATATTAATACACTGAAGGCACCAATTTTTTATCAGAACATTTTTAAAGTTCGGAATTTGTTTGATGTTAATATCGGACCAAATTCAAGTTTGTTTTGGTTACTTCAAGAACCACTGAAAATGTAGTAAGCAGTTCTTATTCAACTGCAAACACTGGACTATTAATTAAAGCAGGTTTTACGACAGTGGGACATTTAGTAAATAATGCAGGACCGGACTTGGACAACATTGAGAAGACAGCGGCGAAGTTGGGACTTAAATCTTTTAGGCTGGTTCATCAACTTTTAATGAAGTGGAGGTCAGTTCTTGTGGAAGAGGAGTTGAAAACCATCAAAGATTTTTGTAGAGGGGTTATAACACCAAACGAGGATGACCCTTTCTTTTCTTTAATTCTGTCACCTAAAATGGATGAGTGTGAAGGTCCTTTTTTGGAAAAGAAAGATGTATTTTTCAATGCTGATTCATTTAATGTGAAAGATGTGTATACAAATTGTGTGAAAGTTTTTAACAGAAAGGTTTTACATAACAGGAGTGATATACCATGGCTTGATGTCATTGGGCTTAGTAGAGTTTTTAGACCACAATGGAGAGCACTATATAAGCCACCGTTACCTAAGAGAGCGGGTGACATGCAATGGAGAATCTTACATGGGGTTGTAGCTGTGAATGCTTTTATTTCTGTAATAAATCCAGAGATAAGTGCTGATTGTCCATTTTGCTCTCAGAGAGAGACTGTTTTTCATGCTTTTATGTTTTGTGTAAGATTGAGACCTTTATTTTCTGTTGTGGAGTCTTTTTTTAAGGAATTTAATGAAACTTTCTCTATGCAAATGTTTATTTGTGGTTTTAAATATGTTGAAAGAAAAGCTTTGGTGTGTCAGTTTGTTTTGGGCCAATCAAAGATGGCTATTTATGTGAGTAAGAAGAATAAGATTGAAAACATTTCTGGACAAGATGTACTGAGGTAATCAAGTCAAGGGTTAGGGCTAACCCTAACCCTAAGGTAATCAAGTCAAGGATAATTACAGATTTTAATTTTTTCAAGTCTATGAATGATTTGCCATGTTTTGAAATGAAATGGTGTAGTGGAGAGGTTTCATGTTCTGTGCATGAAGGGAAAATAATTTTTGCTATTTGGTTGCAGTAAAGGAGTATTTTATAGTGTTATTCATGAATAGAAGTAGAAAGAGTGGTTTTATTATGTATATGTTTTTGTTTTCTAAAGGTAGAATGATATGTTATAAAATATTGTTTTATTCTTGATTGTAATAAAATGTGTTTTCAAATTCAATTCTCTCTCTCTCTCTGTCTCTCTGTCTCTCTCGCTCTCACTCTCTCTCTCGCTCTCACTCTCTCTCTCGCTCTCACTCTCGCTCTCACTCTCTCTCTCTCTCGCTCTCACTCTCTCTGTCTCTCTCTGTCTCTCTCTCTCTCTCAATTCAATTCAATTCAATTCAAATGAGCTTTATTGGCATGACTGTGCACAATGTTGCCAAAGCAATAAACAGTGAACAAGTTATACAGATATATAGATATGTAGATAAAAAAATAATAATAATAAAATAAATAAATAAATAATAATAATAGTAAAAAAAAAAAAAAAAAAAAAAAAAAACCTATTCATGTCCATATTGTACATATATAATCACATAACACACAAAATAAATAAATAAACAAAAAAAGTGAATACAGGGTAAATATTTACAGAGAGCATTGCTTAAGTACAGGAGTTTAGTTTTTGTCCCTCATGATGTGACAGGAGGACACATACTGCGCTGCGAGCTGGACACACTTCTCTTTCTCTCCCAAAATATAACTGAGTTTGTCAATGTCGCTTGCTTGCCTGAATTCTGGCACAATTTGAGCTATTTGGGTAAAGTAGTTGTCTCTAATGTGTTCATATTTGCTGCAGTGTGTGAGGAAGTGCAGCTCGTCCTCTACGAGTCTCTCTGTGCAGTGAGGACACAGTCGGAGCTCTCTCTCTCTCCAGCTGTGTTTGTGTCGGCCCGTCTCCACACACACACACACACACACACACACACACACACACACTCTCTGTGCAGTGAGGACACAGTCGGAGCTCTCTCTCTCTCTAGCTGTGTTTGTGTCGGCCCGTCTCCACACACACACACACACACACACACACACACTCTCTCTCTCCAGCTGTGTTTGTGTCGGCCCGTCTCCACACACACACACACACACACACACACT
>NC_081793.1:29210151-29240151 GCF_963082965.1 Carassius carassius
CGCTCTCTCTCTCTCTGTCTCTCTCTCTCTCTCTGTCTCTCTCTCTCTCTCTCTCTCTCTGTCTCTCTCTCTCTCACTCTCTCTGTCTCTCTCTCGCTCTCACTCTCTCTGTCTCTCTCTCTCTCGCTCTCACTCTCTCTGTCTCTCTCTCTCTCTCTCTCTTTGTCTCTCTCTCTCTCTCTCTCTCACTCTCTCTGTCTCTCTCTCTCTCTCTCTCTCTGTCGCTCTCTCTCTCTCTCTCTCGCTCTCACTCTCTCTGTCTCTCTCTCTCTCTCTCTGTCGCTCTCTCTCTCTCTCTCTCTCTCTGTCTCTCTCTCACTCTCTGTCTCTCTCTCTCTCTGTGTCTCTCTCTCTCTCTCTCTCTGTCGCTCTCTCTCTCTGGGTTTGTTTAGTTCATTAATTAGTCTGTTGTTCTAGTCGACTGCTCCGGCCGTTAATGAGCTACGGTCCTAATGACCCTCCGGTCGTTTGTACTTAGCAACAGCACTACCATCACAAGAGAGCGATGTTCTCATCTGAAGAACACATTAAACCACACGCAGCACAGGAAATCACATCAGACGCTAAATATCAGAGGTGAGAGGTCACTCTCAGGGTCAAGTGTGATGTACTCCATCTACAATCCCTCAAGAGAAACACTAGAGCTGAAGTTCATGTTGAGATCTCTGATGTTTGCAGACTCTGGTATCTGAGCAGTGTTGAGATCTCTAGAGTAACTCTAGAGGAGACATCCTCTGAAGCTGAATAAATCATCTCTCCAGTGATGTGTGGTTTGTTCGGAGGACAATATTTGTCTGAGATACAACTATTTGAAAATCTGAATTCAAATGAATTCTTAGCAATGTATATTACTAATCAAAAATTAAGTTTTGATATATTTACCGTAGGAGATTTACTAAATATCTTCATGGAACATGATCTTTACTTAATGTCCTAATGATTTTTGGTATAAAAGAAAAATCAATAATTTTTACCCATACAATGTATTGTTGGATAACACTACAAATATACTCAGACACTTAAGACTGGTTTTGTGCTGCAGGGACACAGATGTGCTCTTGATTGACTCATGTGTTTGTTAGTATTGTGATAATTAGCTTTTAGTGAAAAAATGTTCACTAACCGTTAGCATGTCGTCACACTTCATGTCTGGTGATTCTCCATCTTCACTCTTGTTGTAGAATTTACGGAAGAAGTTGAAAGCCACCACAGTGTAGAGATAGACCACAACCGCCAGCAGACCGACGGTCAGGACCAGCTACACGCACACACACACACACACACACACACACACACACACACACACACACACACACACACAGAGTTAAATCAGTACTACTGAGCTCATATGTGTGTGTGTCTGTTCTGAATAATCAATCATCATCACAGCATCTCAAACTGTGAGGCCCTCAGGTGCTACAACACACAACACAATTGTTTAATTAGTATTTTTTATTCTGCAATATTTAATTTCTATTTTTGATATATTAACAATTTTAATACAGCTGTATGTGTCTCTAATGCATACACAGAAGCTGAGCTGGAGTTATTAAAATGATCCGGAACACACTGAACAGACAGACACCTGTTTGCCGTTGTGTGTGACGGAGGACAGGATGGTTCTGAGGGTCTTGAAGCCCATGGCGATGTCCAGCAGGTGGGCGGCGAAGAAGAAGTTGTTGTAGTGTCCGAGGATGGACATGCTCATGTACCAGGCCAGATACAGGAACGACTGCAGGACACAACATCACACAAACCAGATCAGACCTGACCAAACCAGCACAGACCACACACACACACACACATGAGGAGCAGCTACTGACGTTATCAGTGAAGACCACGCCCAGCTTCCAGATCTGATACTTCACATCCACAGAGTTCAGTCTGCAAACAAGAGAAAGAGAGAGAGAGCGGACAGTGAATCCAGCAGGAAGATTTCATTACTCAAATGAGCGATGCTTGAAAAATCATTTAGAATTTGAGAATAATTATTAATGTCAAGTGAGGGATTGTGTGGATGGTGACAGATTACCGCCCCCTGCAGGATGAGCTGAAATAACAGTTAAATAACAACATATATAGTTATGTAAATAAACACTCCAGATAAATTGTCCAGATACTTTGCGCAGTTCTTGAGCCGTTATGTTTACGATGCGATCATGACGCGCGATGTAAAGTCCTTTAAACGCGGGGCATCCGTTCAGTATATGCGCTGTGGATGCCATTATCTTATCGCTGTGTAGTAAACAGAATGGTTCGTGGTGTTTTGGGAACCACAAAGAGAGGTTGTATTTGGTCGGGAGAGTTTGAAGCCGAGCTTTAATAACACATTTTAAGATATCTTCGTTGATGGTTGAATTTTGTAACGCAGAGTGTGAGACTGTATGATCCTCGCTCTGCAGACATGCAAGTTTCCCTTGAAGACGCAGGTTAACCCAGTAATCGCGCTGTTGTGCTTGAAAGTATTGGAGGATTTCATACCTGCACGTCCGGCTATTCAACCTCTCACTGGTTCCAGTGTGATGGATAGACGCCTCAGCATACACATTAGGATCCATAATCTGCCCCTGACTGATATTCACCTGCTCCCCGCCAGTATGTGCCCAGTTCAGCTGTATGTTGTTATTGCTGCACAGGTCATTCAGATCGGGCCAATCCGAACGTACTCCGAATCCCGTAGCTCTGGTATCCAGCTTTCCGCTAGGTTTCTTCCGGAAACCGAGGAAACCTGGTTCTCCGTCTGCAGCATAGGGGACCTTACGTTTGCTCAGATCCAGCAACAGTGAGCCCCGGGCAACTTCACGAACTGTAGGTTCATCGTTATTCAACATATGCAGAAGATGCTTTACTCTAGTCGCTGTATAAATCCACTCAATGTTAGGGATCCCCAGTCCCCCTTCGGATTTATTCATAAAGAGAATACTTCTTGTTGTGTGTGTGTTAAGACTTAACCATTTTCTTACCAGCTGCACGGTCTTATTGTTCAGCTCCGTAAGATATTTTTTAGCAATGTGGACATTAGCAAACAGATGATGAATCTTGGAAAGAGCTATATCTGGAACGGCCTGGAGTTTCATACAGGTCGGTAGAGGACACTGATCTATCAAGTCTAGTCTGCTGGAGTATTCTTTGCAGATATCACTGACTTGCTCGTGCCATTCTCCTGCCACATTAAACATATGTCCTAAATAATTGTATGATTCGTGTCTTGAATAAACTCTAATTGTGCTTCCAGCCATTATGAATGATGGAGGCTGATCACTCTCAGGGACATCCCGTCTTAATCCCAACTTCACGTTTAATCGGTTTCGTTAGTTGATGTCCGCAAATCACTTGTAAAAAGGAATTGTCATATACATTCTTGACTATATGTATGTACTGTTCTGGCAGTTTTATTTCCTCAAGGGAATGAAGCATTACGCTATGTGGTAAAGAGCCAAACGCGTCTCGAAAATCGAGAAATACCGCATAGAAACGGGAGGATTCATGTTTAAAATCATCGATGGCAGTCTTCAAACAGAATACGTGCTCATTCATTCCCTGCCTCTCTATGTATGCTTTTTGTTTTGTTGACAATGTTCCTGATTCCACCAGCCAGGGTAAAATTCGGCATAAAACACACTTCATAAATACCTTGTATATAGTGGGGAGCAGTGATATATCTCTCCAGGTGGAGGGATCTTCTGGAATGTTATTCTTTTTGGGGATCCTATATATAATAGCTCCCTTCCAAGAATCGGGAACTTTCCGGTTAATTAAACAGACATTAAAAATCTGAGTTAATGTCATTATTGAAAATAGTTTTGTTGCCTTGAGCACTTCATAAGTCACACCGTCTGCACCACATGCTTTGTTGTTCGGGAGACTACAAAGCACGCTTGAGATCTCCTCTGCAGTGAAGTCCGAAGTAACGGGGGCATCTTTCGGGTCCTCCAGGTCGAGAGCGCCGCACCACGGAGGACTGCCCATCTGTTGGTGTAACTGTGCTGGTTGGCATTTCGCAGCATAATACTCATAAACTTTATTCATATCATTTATCGCAGGAGGGGGGTCTGGGTAAGTGCTTTTGTTTAGAATTATATCTATTGCCTTACTCCTACGGTGTTCCCAAAGATAGGCTAGTTCGTTTCCGCTTACCACTCTGGGTTCTCTCGTACTGTTGGAATTTGTCGCTTTGTTGAGCGCCGGCTGGATGGTTTCCCGTACGGAGCGCAGCTGCTGATTTATCCATTCAGTGCGCGTCTCTGAGTCGGGCCTCGGTGAGAGTGCTTTACAGACGGGGAATTCCCGAAGGATTCTTACGGTGTATTTTAGCAAAGGTATTCCTAATGGTCTCCCATCTCTGTGAGTTGCTGTATAAGATCCATTTCTGTAGTATACTCCAGATAAGATGGTTATAAGTTTAGTCCAGTAACGCGGGTTAGTTCCAGTGAATTGTATTGTTTGTCTGTCATTAATTAGTTTAACATCCAGGGTTTTCCTGAACTCTCTCTCCTGTGCCTGAAAGCACATCCACTCTTGGTCAGAAAGTGGGCGATTGTACTGTTCAAAGTTTGCCCAGGTGGTATACAAATGTTTACTTTCAGGACAAACATTTGTCGGGTCATGGATTCGCCATCCAATGTTTTGGATTTTACCGCTTCTTAAAGCAGCTTTGTATGTAAACTTCAAGGTTGAAACCAAGCACATTGCGATTAGTCCTGATAATAACATAACTGGCTCTTTTCTGCGTTTTCGCCGGCAGCTACGACGGGTGTAGATGTTACATTTTTTGGTGCAGCGCGTGTGAACCTGCCGCCGCCATGACACACACACACACACACACACACACACACACACACTCACACTGCGGCCAGTGAACTGTCTCTCTTTGGTTTCTTTTTCTCATGGGCGTCACTGAAGTCCAGCGCAGCTTTATCCATCCCGAGCAGCTCACTGATCCGATCATGTCCATAAAACTCTCCATACTTATCCATCACCTACACACACACACACACACACACACACACAGAGTGTTGATTCAGATAGACTGTATCAGAGCCGTTCATCTGTCTGTATGTGTGTAAATGTCTCCAAACTCACCTTCCGCTTCACAAACTTATCCCAGTAATTGTTTGGGAAGGACCTGAGACAGAGATGAATTTCCATCGTTAGATCACAGACACACAATCATCAGTCATGAAGATCCTCATCAAACAACAGCAGTGAAGAATCATTATGAAGCTTTAACACTGAAAATAAACATCTGAATGTTGTTAATGTTCATTTCGTTTAATAACGTTTCAGTCAGCTAAACATTTTACTCTATTTTAAACATTTTTATTTTGTTATTTTTCCTATATTTCAATGGACAAATTTACATTTACTATTTTTAATTTAATATTTTTATTCAATTAAATTCAGTATTATTATCTCATGAACCCCAATTTGGAAAATCCAGATCTGTAATGAATTAAATTCAAAATATATTTGAATAATGTTTGTCATTTATAGAAAATAAATTATGGTATTAAATGTTAATAGAAATTATCTTTTATATTAAAACACACATTAAATGTATCACTAATGATTTAAACAGTTGCTTAATAGTGAAATTCCAAGCATGACAAACTAGACATATACATATATATATATATATTATATATTATATATTATAAGGAAAACAAAAACAGGTGTCCATGAACTCTTGAATAATTTAATTTCAGAGGTAGAGAGATAATAATGTGTTTGAGCAGCACATCCAAACAGACAGCGGGAGTGTCCTGTGCAGTAAATGTCACGGATTATAATGGAGTGAGTCACATGTTAGCATTTTCCATCGGGCCGCCCCATTACTGAAATATTCCTGATTGGAATCAGCTGAGGTGAGAATCAGCCCATTACCCATGAGCCTCGTCTGTCACTCACTGTGTGTTGATGACCAGTCGGTCCCACTGGCCTTTAATATCGTCCTCCGAGGGCTGTTCAGTGATGTACAGACCGTCGAACTCCAGCTTCCTGGCCACTTCCTTCTCACGCTTGAATATCACCAGAGGAACCTGGAGGAGAAACAGCACTATCTATCACTCACCGGCCTTTATTAAAACCTCTTTAGACTGATGCTGCCGGGCGTCTCATCTTTCATGTAGATCTAACAGGTTTATTGTTTCAATAACTGGATTTCATTAGCATAAATTAAACTATATGCCTAGCTTTCATTATTAGGAAATCTGATCCAGTGTCTTGTGTGAATAATATCACAGTTAAAGTAATGTGATCTGTCAAACTCTTCAATTCTGTGAGTTTTGGGTGAATTATTAGCCGCTGAGTTTGATTGTAATGATGGCTCCTGAAGCTGATGATGCTGTACCTTCAAGCAGTAGTAGCCGATGATGCAGAAGAAGGAGATGACGGTGTGCAGGATGGCTAAGATCCTCAGCGTGGGCTCCATGTAGCCGCTGCTCTCCTCCAGCACGAAGTGCACAGCGTCAGGCCGAGCACTCGAGTCTCTCAGAGGATCCCAGCGCACACTGGTGTCTGAAGACGAGCCGAACAACACCTCCTTCCCCTCAGAGACGGCCGAGGACGTAGACACCTGCACACACGACCAAACACACGCTCACACACACGACTCACTAGCAATGAACATCACAAGAACACACTGAGGTGTGAATCACCTTGTAAAACAGCAGAATGAAGTTGATTGCAAAGGCCACAAACAAAGCCAACATTCTCATGTTGTAGAAATTTCGTGCAAAGTAGTTCTGCGGGAGAAGAGAGAGACATGGTGAGATCACACGTGTGTGACGAGCGATCGCTCCTGAGACTGTCTGAGATCTCCAGGACTCTCACCAGCAGCTTGCGTTGGTAAGCCATGATCTTCTTCCAGAAGGCCGACTCCTGCAGATCAGGCTCGTAGTGCTGTCTGACCTTACGCTTCACCACTTCCTCCTTCTTCTTCTGTGCTTTCTCTCCGTTTTCCCCTCTTAGAAAGAGACGGATCAGGAGTCAGTATGCAGGTGTTACCAACACCATCTCTCTACACATCTCCACCATCAGACTTACTCTGCTTTCTCAGGCACGGGTTTGGTCTCGTCCGCAGCTTCACTGTTGTCTGCTGAGGATGAAGAACTCTTCGTCTGACAGAACCAGCAGAGAAAGAGTTAAAAACCTCACAGATTCATGCAATGACTCGAATCGAACGCACCTTTTACGTGTCGACTAGTCTTAGTCCTGTGTCAAATAACCTTTAGTCAAACTGTCCTGTTTGTCACGGTCTAGCTGACTGAAATCTGGGAATTTTAGTCTAGTTTAGTCAATGAAAACATTTTAGTCACACTGTAAAACAGTTAAACTGATAATCGCTAAAATTGACAATCGTGATTTCTGCTGTAATTTAAGAAATGGCATCAGACTCACTGCACTGAATCAAGAGAATATCACTCATTAGCATAAATATAAGTACACTTTCTACATTATGGAAACTGGTGAAACTCAAATGATAAAAACGGTGATTAAAACAACAACAAAAAGGCTTTGTATTGTGGCACAGAGGTGCATAAGTGCATATATATTCAGCCTGTTTGGATTTATTACAGTTTATCATGAGAAGACTGAATAACACTAAAGATCGCTAAACACCAGCTGACATGTTTGTTGATGTTTTCAGATCCTCAGTGTAAGAGAAAGCGCGTGCGAATGCTTGCATGGTTGTGAATATACAGTAAATTAAAAAAAGGCAGAAAAGAGGGATTTAACTTGACATCTGGCAACTGCAAGCATGAAAACTCTTAGAAAGCCCAATTTCTTCTCCTCCTTTTTTTGTTGTTGAAGAATTGGCTATATTTATAAATTTTTTCTCTTTAGTCTCATCTTTTTTTGTGATAGTGATATTGCATGTTGATATAGTCACAGTAAGAGTTGAACCATGTCAGTGTGGTCTTGTCTTGGTCATGGAAGAAGTCGTCAGTGATTATCTTTCACCATAATCATTACCTGGTGTCTCCTGCGCAGCTCTGGTGAAGGTGTAGGTGGAGGAGGGATGGGTGTGTTGAGCAGATCCGTGAGGCTAGCGTTCGGATTGTGAGGCATCAGTTTATACTGCCCTCCTTCTCTCTTCAGATCTAAACCGAATATATCAGACAGGAGCTCGGTGTCGTCTGTGGCCACCGTCAGATCGGCCAGGTCTTCCTCTGGGGAGGTTTTGTCTGTGGTTTTCTTCTCGCTCTCCTCCGTCTCTCCTCTCACCTCGTCTTGAGTCGGATCAGGCATGTTAGCCAGGAGCTCCGACACCTTCATGGTCTTGGCGTCCTCCACCAGACTGCCTCCGAGGAAGCTGTTGTAAACGATCCGGAAGAATCCTCGAGCGACGCTGAAGGCGAAGTGCAGGAGTCCCAGCAGGACGCTCCAGTAGAAGGACACTAGTGTGGTCACCATGTCCTTCACCGTCATCTTCTTGGCTTTCTTCACCTGCTTCTTCAGGCTCTTCATAGACAGCACCTTCATTAAGAGCATCACGTTGTATCGTAAGGCGAACAGAGCGGTTCTTACGGTGGTGATGGAGAAGAAGCCCATCTCAGGACTCTTCTCCTCGGGTTTCTCTCTCTCGCTGTCCTCTTTGCTGACCGAGCGCTCTCCGGCGTCCGACATCTGCGCCGCCAGCTGCATCTCAAAGATGGTGTCTTCACAGAAGTTGACGAAGAGCTCCATCTTCTCCTTCTCGCCGCCTTCGTTGACCACATCGAAGATGAACTGGCGCTTGGACTCTTTGACCTGTGGCTTCTCCCACTGTGTGCGACTGGACTCGCTGATCTCGAAGTAGACGCGCTCGATGCGTTTAGCGCTGCCCATGATCTCGATGCGACCCAGGTAGGGCTGGAAGTAGTTCAGTACGCTCTCGGCCAGCTCCAGGAAGGTCTGGAGGCGTGAGTCGTGGGGCATGTGCTCCGAGAGGTTGGTTAGAAGGACAGCTACGTTGAATCCGATGTCTTTCGCCGGCTCGTGGAAGCGTTCAACGAACTCTTCATAATCCAAGAGCTCGTTTTCGTCAGTTTCGGCGCAGGAGAGCAGGAACTCGGTCTCGGATTGGGTGTAATGTTTGTGGCTCTCCATGGCCTTGTGGAAGTCTCTCTTGGAGATCACGCCTTTGCCGTCGGGGTCGTACTCTTTGAAGGTATCTGACGACGTCAGATCTTTCAGTTTGAGGAACATGTCGAAGAACTTCAGAATCATCTCCACGTTGTTCGAGGATTCCACCAACATGTCCACCATCTGCTTTCCAATGGTGCCGTTCACAACATTTCCTAAAACCAAGAGAAAGATTATCGTTTCGTGAGAATTACTAGTCAATCAATTAACTAAGTGAACTTACCTTCCAACATGGACAAGAGCATCACAACCATATCCTTCTGAAGATCCATGAGCTCCTTCAGCAGCTCGATTTGACTTGAATCCTGCAGCAGCAGAACATCACAGTAACCTCGTTCTGTTACGGTGTATTTGCAGAAGCTTTGCTGTGTTTCTAGAACATGTCTGTAGATGTTTACCTGAGACAGCTTCATCTGCATGTGTGCGAATACGTGTAAGAAACCAACAACTGCGTCCCACAGACGGCTGTGAGCCAGACTCTGCTGATTCCCTGTACAAGGGCCCTGAAATCACATAAAGTGTAAATCAAGTGTGAACCATAAACACGGTGCTCTGATGACTTCCTCCGAAACGCACCTGGATGTACTCTGTGAGTGTGTTGAAGACTTGTTTGGCTACATTGATTGCTTTGGAGAAGTTGCGCTGGCCTTGTTCATCGATGACCTCTTTCCCGGAGTAATACCAGTAGAAGTCACTGATGGACTCCTGCACACGCAGAGCACACGTGTGTCAGATGTGTGTTAGGAGAGCACACGTGTTCCTGATGTGTTCGTGGAGCGATCGCTCACCTGGACTCTGAGCAGGTAATCCACAGTGGAGATGATGATGTTGACCGTCGTGTTGTTCCCCGTCTGTGTTCTCAGGTAGTTCTGGAAGTCTGATGTAGGACACACACTACTGTCACTATCAGAACAGGCAGAGCTACATCGTTTATTACAGACTAAACTGAAGTCACCAAGTCACTGGACATTTGCTTACTAATGTCCCGAGCAGGTGTGTAACGTCTACCACTCCTCTATTTTTCATAATCCTTTTTTCCTCAGAAACACATGAGATTATTAAACTATAATGTTTCTCTATTATCTGTATTCAACAGTATGAACTGAAGCACACTACACTATCTGACATGCTTCACAGTACCAGGGTTTGTAACTTAAAACCATAAAATCGTCACTTGAAATAAAACACATTAACTGAAATAAATACACAAATACATTCAAACCAAATCTACTAAAAAACATTTTAATTCTGTTAGTTGCTAAAAAAAACATTTCTTATTTTCAAATTAGTTTAACTTGGTAAAATTAAAATAACTTTACCTGTTTTGTTTTCTTTTTCTTTTTTATATGGATATGTTCATTTGTAAATGTGTATATAATGTTAACACTTATCCATTTTTTTATGTTATTTATTATATATATATAATTTTTTATGCATGTTTTGATTTATTTTGGAAGAAACGTTGATGCTTTGGAAAATATTGCAAAGAAATTGTTCGAGAAAAAAAACAACCTAATAATAAAACTTAAATGAACACTGAAAGTGTAAAGCAAAACCATGAGCTCGGAGCACTATGCAGGTCTCAGAGATGCTAGAGAAACACTGCTGATGAAGCTCACCAGAGTTGTGTCCCTCACAGAGCAGCTGCAGGAAGCGGAAGAGGTCACAGGTGAACTCGTCGTCTCGCAGGACCTTCTCACCTGCGCAGCAGCAGAGTCAGACTCAGAACACAGCGACTGTAAATGAGCTGGTCCTCAGACGCCTGCTGTCAGACTCCGTCAGCACACAGCACTGACACCAGCACCACGGCTAGTGCTCAAATACACCCTTAAAACTCCACCACAGCAGACCATGTGCTGCTATCACTCATTTATGCTTGACACCAGCTGGTTCGTATTATTATTGATTGTTGCATTGTGGTTTTATTTGTCTTTTGATTCTGTACAGCACTTTGGAACAACACTGTGTTCTATTTAAATGTGCTTTAAACAAAATTAATCAAAACGGAATTAAAAGCTAATACAACATTCAGAGATGTAAAAATGCATTGATTTAAAAATAAAAATGAAACGCATCAAATCCTTAATTCTGGTGTCTTTATAGGTGTTGATATTAGTTAATGCATTACTTATCATGAACTAACAATACACAATTTTCTTTTTACAGCATTTATTATTAATTGTTGGTAATATTTTGTAACAAAAATTTGTTATGTTAAATCTATCTTTTTATGTTAGTTCACAGTTTGTGATTTAAAAAATGTATTACCGTATTTTCCGGACTATAAGTCGCACTTTTTTTCATAGTTTGGCCGGTCCTGCGACTTATAGTCAGGTGCGGCTTATTTATCAAAATTAATTTGACATGAACCAAGACAAATGAACCAAGAGAAAACATAACCATCTCTAGCTCGCGGCTGGAGACGGTAATGTTTTCTCTTGGCTCTAAATAAATGCGACTTATTGTCCTTATATATGTTTTTTCCTCATCATGACGTATTTTTGGACTGATGGGACTTATACTCAGGTGCGACTTATAGTCCGAAAAATACGGTAATTCATGTTGAAATTAACATTAAGTAGAATAAATGATGTAGATTGTGGATGTAGTTATTATCATATTTGATGCATGTAATAAAGTTAAAGTTAAAAAAGCCTTCTCATAGTAAATTGAGGACTGAGGATTAGATAAAGAAAGCGCTGTGGCTTCAGTCTGAGGGATCTGACAGAGAGACGTCTGGAACATGATGGAGAATCTTTCTGAATGTCACAGGATTTGAGCTCTCAGCTAAACACAACGATCAAAACCTCCAGGAAATCACACAGACATGATCCTCTCACAAGCCGACCTGAAAGTGCTCGACCTTTCTTTAGTTTAGAGTATCTGAGGGATCCTGCTGCTCCCTACATAGACAGCAAGTTAGGATGCAAAGATTGGATGATTCATTAAGGCCAAATTCATGTCTTCTTCAACACAGAAGGCAATCTCTACGACGGGTGAAAAAGTGAGAGAAATGACCGGGCAAACCCTATTTCTAGAAAAGTCTGGATTTTTTTTTACAAAATGCAATGGAAACTAGAATCTTTGATTTCCAATGTATTCGTTGAGCAACTTAATTGCATTTTGTAAATACAAACTAATTTTGATTTTGATGGCCGCGGCACACTCCAAAAAAAGTTGTGACAAGGAAATATTTTAAAAAGTGAAAAGATTATAGAATTTCCAAGTTAACATTCCACTACAAGCAGGTGAACTGGTCAGGTGAGTTGCTGTCTATGTAGAGCACACAAAATCATTTAGCAAAACCTTTACACTTTCAGCTGAGCTTCTGTGACTTCAACTACACATTACTACAATTCACTTTAATGGAGCATGCAAAACAAACAAATTACTGCTGTGCATTTACTACACATTATGATAAGAATATACATGTAAATCCACAATAATATATATGACATATATCTGTGGTTTGGTTGGACTTCCTCTGGTCCATCATTAAAAGGTCAAACTGAAGTGATGACGCGTGATCAAACCAGTCGAGGGAAACACAAATGGATGACAGGAGAGAAAACACAACACTGATCTGCAGAAGAACACAAACAAACACTCGGAAGAGAACATGTAGGACAAAGAAACGGCCTGACCATCAACAAAAAGAAGAAGAGTGGAGCAAACAGCAGGAACGACAGCACACGACACCGACCAATCAGAGCGAAGGAGGAAGAGGAAGAGACTGCTGCTGAGAGACCATCATCATCATCATCCTCTCAGAGCAGCTCGGCCACAACAAACCACAGAGACACGCTCCTAACCAAACACCCAGCCGCTGCGCCTCTGACAGGAAGAGGAGAGCAGGAGCAGGAAGGGGAGGAGCTTACAGGCTATAGATACGCCCACTGCTTTTGGAGACTGCAACAGTAAACGGGTGTTTCTGCATGACTGCCACTCCCTCACCCATCTCATTAACTAAAAACTCTTTCCCAAAAACCTTTTCCTCATTATTCATCTTTACTACTTTACAAATGCATTTTATGTGTAGATTTCAATCATTTAATCCTCGTCCCAGACCTGGACGTTCAAAAATAAACAATTAAAAATAAAATCCTTCGTAAAAAAAATGACTCCAAAAAAAGAAAAGAAAAAATACTCTAAAACTATAAAAAGAGAGTACTCTAAAATAAATAAAAAGAGAGTACTCTAAAATAATAAAAAGAGAGTACTCCAAAAAAAGAAAACTCTAAAATAATAAAAACACATTACTCCAAAAATACTCTAAAATAATAAAAGGGTACTCCAATAAAAGATAAAATACTCCTAAAAAAGTACTAAAAATACTCTAAAATAATAAAAGGGTACTCCAATAAAAGATAAAATACTCCTAAAAAAGTACTAAAAATACTCTAAAATAATAAAAGGGTACTCCAATAAAAGATAAAATACTCCTAAAAAAAGTACTAAAAATACTCTAAAATAATAAAAACACATTACTCCAAAAATACTCTAAAATAATAAAAGGGTACTCCAATAAAAGATAAAATACTCCTAAAAAAGTACTAAAAATACTCTAAAATAATAAAAGGGTACTCCAATAAAAGATAAAATACTCCTAAAAAAAGTACTAAAAATACTCTAAAATAATAAAAAGAGAATACTCCAAAAATACTCTAAAATAATAAAAGGGTACTCCAATAAAAGATAAAATACTCCTAAAAAAGTACTAAAAATACTCTAAAATAATAAAAGGGTACTCCAATAAAAGATAAAATACTCCTAAAAAAAGTACTAAAAATACTCTAAAATAATAAAAAGAGAGTACTCCAAAAATACTCTATAATAATAAAAAGGGTACTCCAATAAAAGACAAAATACTCTTTAAAAAAGTACTAAAAATACTCTAAAATAATAAAAAGAGCATACTCCAAAATAAATTCTCTAAAATAATAAAAAGAGATTATAAAAAAAACTCTAAAATAATAAAAAGAGAGTACTCCAACAAAAAATACTCTAAAACTAAAAGAGAGTACTTTAAAATCATAAAACGTTTTACTCTAAAGAGTAATCATATTACTCTGTAATAACAATAAAAATATTCTAAAATGAAAAATATTTCTCTACAGTAATAAATATATTGTTCTAAATTAATGATAAACATTCTTCTGAAATGATAAAAAAATATTTTACAAGTTCCTCTAAAATAGTAAATATAAAAATAATTACTAATAAAAATATTACTGTAAAAAATGAAAGAATATTCCTCAAATAATAGATATCACTCTAAAATAATATTTTTTTCTGAAATTATAAAGAATATAAAGAAAACAATACTGCTCTAAAATAATCCTAATGATAATCTAAACAAAGCATAATGAACATTTCGTTTTTTCAGTATAATTAACAGTGTCCAAATACAATTTTATTTTATTTAGGAAATATAATTCTAGCTTCTAGCCAGAGTAAAAAAAAACTAAGGTGTCAGTAAATTTTCAAAAATTATTTAAAATGTAATTTCCACCACGGAATTAATGATTCTCCAGTGATCCTGTCTGAGTTTAATAAAGTTTAATTTCACAGTTGAAGAAACACCCTTAAATATGAACTTACTTCGCACGTCAACACTGCTGTTTCCTGTTATCGGTGAAGTGGGTAAAAATATTGGTCAAAGGATTATCGGCCTCTCGAATCAAAACAGCGTCCCTGTTCTTTCATCTAGAACGAAAGAAACTGTGCAAATCCTGAGAGCAGAGCGGAGACGCCGCGTGATTGGCTGCTGCTCTGGGGGGCGGGGCATGTGACAGGAAACGCAGGGCAGAGGGAAGGTGTTGGGCTCAGGGCCTGAACAGTGGTCACACACAGCTAAACCACAGCAAAATGGCAGAAGGCATAATTACCACGCTCATGAGTGATGACTGATAAAGGGGAAGACGGTACGGAAAAAAAGAAAAAAGGAAAGAAAAAAGTGAGAGGTCATACAGGTCACAAGGTCAGTCGCTGTTGATTGGGAAATTCAGACTTGGACTCAATTAGCACCATTCTGAACAATCACAACACATTTCATCTGGCCACACCGATCACAGCCAATCAGAGCACAGATGCTGTTTAACCAATGAGAATTCACGCTGGGACAGAACCCCGACACTGAACTGTGATCAAGAGTCTGACTTCAGCAGAAATGATGCTGACTGAATCCAAACCTGAGTGAAAAAAGTGCAGAACGGTTTAGAGAGGGATTCATGACAAAACAAGTCCAAATTCAGAGAGAAATAAATAATCAGAGGAAGAAGGTTAAAGGAATAGTGCAGACAAACAGGAAGCTCCTGCCACGGTTTACTCAGCTTCACGTCTGCTCAAACCTCCTCAGTGGAGATGATTCACAAAGCATCATAAGACCTGGAATATAGTGCAAAACTCTATTCATGAGGAGTTTGTGTCCTTTCTGGAGCCTGACAGACGTGGTCACTAAATATATCAAATATAAACTCCATCCATCTAAAACATTAGTCTATAATAATAACATTCTCTAAAATAATGAGAAATATTACAAAAAAAAACAAAACAAAGAAACATTTAAATGAAATATTACTCTAAAATAATAAATAATCTTACACTATCATGATAATATTACTCTTAAGTATATCAATTAACAAAGGGAAGTAGATATTTAGTGTTGGTTATTTTAAAACATCAAGATAAATTAAATGAAAATGGGAAATGCTACCTTGTCCACTAGCTAAAATAAAACAGTTTCAATATTTTATTGCAGTTAACATTTATTTTATTTCAAGTAAAGAAAATGTTTTTTATTTTTATATTTAAATTTTAGTTATAACATTTTTTACGAACTGTCTCAATCAGTATGTACACCAGAGGTGGGTAGAGTACCCAAAAACTGTACTCAAGTAAAAGTAAAAGTACTTCTAGAAATATTTACTCAAGTAAAAGTAAAACTAGTCTTGAATAGTTACATAAGTAAGAGTAAAAGAGTATCGGATAAAAAATCTACTCAAGTAGTTAGTTACTAGTTACTTTGGGTCATATATACTGAGCCTATTTTTATTTAGATATATAGATAAAATGTATGTAATGTATGTGTGTGTGTATAAATGTATATATTTCATCAGCCTTTACTCCAATTTATAATTTTATCTTCCTCAAACAGATGCAAAAGCCTCTAAGTGCCATCTGAAATTTTCTTATGAGCTTTTTTTTTCAAGCTCGTATTTAAGTTCAGTAATTTAACTTCAATGACAATTAATAGGTAATTTTAATTGCCAGTAATGTGAAATAAGTGAACATAAACATACAAGCTTGATAAAAATGATCATTATTGAAGGACATTTCAGATGGCACTTAGAGGATTTTTCATCTGAACTCTTCATATTTAGAATAACCTAAATAACTGCATCAAACAGAGGGGCGTGTTTTACTAATAATTTGTTTATTTTTGCACAAGGCACTACATCGTTTTAATTATTTTGGTGTTATCAGAATACATAACACTTTAAAATTAAACTTACCAAAATAATTGAGTAAAAATTCAATAAAAGCCAATGTCATGTATGTATTTGTGGTGGTATGGAATACTATTTTATAAAGGTTTCGAGGAAATAAAAAAAGTTAAATGACTTAAATAGTTATTTTATAAATATTGTTATTTTTAAAGTTTAATGTTAACTTATTTCTACTCAGTTTTATTTATTAATGTACCAGATGCAGTTACTCAGATTTACTACATTGTTTAGAGTGTATCCTCCATCTGTTTGCATCTGTAGATTTCTTCTAAATTCACCAATTTAGATTTCTACATTTCAGGGGGAAAGACTCTTGATGTAAGTCAATAACTGGGGACGTTCTGTATGCAAATTAGGCGTCAACTAGTTAAAATGCGCACATTTGCATCTAATTGACAGGGAAATGCAGGTAAATAGGATAAACAAAATAACTAAAGCATATCACCTGGTGGTGATGTATGCTTATTTTATTAACTTATTTTATTACATGGCTTGGTTGAATTCCGATGTAGAATGCGGTGTGTTATAACCAACAGACCGCTGTGCGGAGTATAACAGAGCGTTGCCATGAAAAACAGAGCGTTGCTATGGACTCACAGGATTCTAACCGTAGAGACGGAGCGGACTATTTTCTTTAGCGGAAGCAACACAATCAGGTTTAACAATCGGGGGAGAGGGAGAGGGAGAGCTTCAGAACTCCTGACCTGATATTTAGATACTATATTTCAATTAATATATTTGTTTGACAGGGAAGCTGTGTGCAAACAGAAATATATATTATTTTTCAAAGATAAAAAAAAGCATCCCAGAAAAAAGGGCACTTTCTCTCCAGGAATAAAAAGGGCAGGTGCTGAAGCCCCCTTTCATGTCTATGTGTGCACGTGCCTGGCCCAAGTTATTACCTGTTAAACAGTAGACAGCACACGCGGTGTTCATCTAATAAGGATCTCCATCGCTAGCAAATAATAGCCTTTGCAAATCTGCTTTCAATTCAGTGCAGTTCCATAGCCACGTTTTCAACGCTGCTGATGTTAAACGTTACAACTCCGAGTTAACCGCTTCGGCAGGGAACTGAACGACTCATTCAAACTGATTCATGAACCAATTCACTCGTTTGCCAATTGGTTTGATCAAGCCTTTGAACAGAATTGACTCAAAAGAATGAATCATTCGCGAATGGGCATCGCTCATTGCCCAGAGAAAAGTAGACGGCGCGTTTGGAATAAACTGAAGCATTTATAACATTTATTGCATTAAGATAAAGTAACGAGAGGAGCGCCGCCCATAGTAACGAAGTAAAAGTACAGATATTCCCCCCAAAATTTAACTCAAGTAAGAGTATAAAGTACCCATCTTTAAATATACTCCGAAAAGTATTCGTTACCCCAAAAAATTACTCAAGTAAATGTAACAAAGTAAATGTAACTCGTTACTACCCACCTCTGATGTACACAGTATTTATCTTTCAATACATGAATATGAAGATATATTTACTTATTATTTAAAACTATTTAAATGTTTAACCATTGCTTTCAGAAAAATGCAAAGGCTTATATTACTTATTATTATTATTATAATTATTTTGCCAGCTCTGAGTCTGGGTCATTTAATTCTAAAAATGATTTAATATGAGTGAATGTTGATGTTGTGTTCAACTGAAGGTTTGGAGCGACGTGACGAGGACTAAACGATGACAGAGCGTTCATGTTTGGGTGAACTAGTCCTTTAAAAGTCATGTTACAACACAGCAAACATAAAGAAACCTGAAAAAGAATATAAAACCCATGCTTCATCTCTCAGACTCAAATGAAATGAGCTTTGAAAATAAGTTCAGTTCACTTAAAATGGCAAAAGCATCATACTTGATAAAGACACAGAGAGAGACAGCAGATGTTAGGGAAGGGATAGTGTCTCACGCACACTTCTGAGGGATCTTTTCTCTCATTGCACCCTAAAATCATCAGGAGCTGTTTTTAGATTCATATCTATCTGTATTTCTGCTCACAAACGTCTGAAGACCCTATCAAGCATTCATCATCATCATCATACACTCAAACGTACACAAACGTAAAGAAAAAGGAGAAAATAACCCAATCAGACAAAGACATCTTCAGAATGGATTCTGGGATACATGTCATGAGCGCTCAACACAAAAGTAGCATTACTGTAGTTTTAAATCAATAATTGAACTAAATTAACACAGAAATGGAATGATAAATCAAGAGGAATGAAAATGATGATTAAAATGACCCGCTCTATCACATGACAGAATTACACAGATCAAGCTCTAATCATAGTTATTGATTAAAAATCATAGAAATCATACCTGATCCCTCCTCCGTCACCATCCCGAGACCTTCAGCTTTATTCTGCCTCTCGAAGGCGTTGAGATCTAGAACACTGGAGCACAAACACTGTTCACTATGATCACACACACAGTCATGTGACGCTCAGCAGGAAGTTGATTTACCTGCACGACTGCATCAGCCCAGCCAGACTCTGGAAAAAGCCCACGTCCCGTTTGTCCTTCAGGTAGTCCAGCATCTTCTGCAGGGGACGACAAAAACACACAAGCGTGTCAAAGCTCAGCACAGAACATGGGAGTCCAGTCCACACACTCATAATCCAGCTGACATGAACACCACTGGGTATTTTTCTGTATCTTCTTGTTGTTTTATTGCATGTATATTATCAAGTGATGCTCTGACATTGTTTTTTGACCAGTGTCAGAGTCCAGTGCTGCATTAATACACTTCTCATTTTAAACCGATAGTGATCTAGATTCTTAAATCTCAAGATGCGTGTCACTAAACATTATTTGCAGCTCCTCCCAACCAATAATCACAATAAACTTTTGTGACTTCTGACATGAAACAACGTCTCGGCTTTCAGATTGTGATGTTTTCATTATGAAATTAAATCACTAAATGCTGTTTGTGATTCAGATCAGATCACTGTCACATGAAGCGATCTTCTCGTCCTCTTTACTAACAGTTACATCAGAAACAACTAACTGAGATCTGTCATGAATCATGAAATCGATCAATCAGTGTTTCAACAGCAGAAAGACGTCAATAAAACAGCTTGTGATCAGTAACGTCACACTCAATGACCTTAAACTTGAGTCATCCAGAAAAAATAAGGTTCTGTTTCATTCTTACTGACCGCCAGAGGCAGTGTAAACACTATGGATTATCGCAGCGCCAGCTAGATAGGTCGAGAGAATATACCAACAAAGTCACGTGGCGTGACGTATGCTGAGCCCTGGAGGTTATAGGCTACAGTAGCTCAGCAATCTTCCTCTTTCGCTTTCTCGCCTGTTTGAGATAGGTTGATTATTCGCGCTGTCAAGTGCAGCTTACTGAGCAGCGAGACTCGTCCTCACAAGCTGTGACAGTGCGTGTCTATGACATCACAAGGATTTGGAATTAATTACAGCGCTTGGTGAGTTATTACTTCGTCGATAACACTCTCGGTGCAATCCGGTGGCTAGTGTTTCTTCCCCGCACCTAACGTTAGTTAACGGTCTCACTTTGCCCCAATCATCTTCTCCCTGAGGACGGTCATGACATTTGCCCGTCGTGTTTGGGTATTCAACATCTGCGAGAGGCTCTCACGGACCCGTGCATGCACTGCAGCCTTTTGCCTATGTCGGAACAGCAGCTCTGTCTTGCCGAGTTAGACCCTAATTCAACGGTGGAACTCAGGCAGTTAAATATAGCCGCTTCGCGTACTCTGAAACTCAGGGCGTCGGCGGCAGCTGGTGTCCCCCCCCCCCGTCTAAGAAGGCCAAATCGCGAGGTGATGTACAGTCACCTGTTGAGGTAGGTTCGCTGTCTATGACGGTATCGGCGGAGATGGCAGAACTGAAATGCCTGCTTCACTCGCTTCAGCCTGACACATCTGCTACACCTGTTAATATGACGCAGAAGGATGAGAATGTTCGGAATCAAGGAACCAGGGAACAGTCTTTTGATTCCCCTTATTTTTCTCATCATTCAGTTTGATGTGCTTTCTACAAGTGCTTCAGATTCCTGTTTGCACAATCATGGGGATACTATGGATGTTCCTGCACAACCATCACCTCAGTCTGTTCCCACTGGTCAACCAGCGGCGGAGGGGTCTAGTGGGGGTCAGTTCAGTCGTCTGGACAAACCCAGTCCTCCTCCGATGATACTTTGGCTGTGCTTCGAATGGCAGTTGCTCGTCTAGGACTTGATGAGTCACCTGTACAATCTGTTTTTCAGACGGGCCACAGCTGCAACTTCTTTTGCCATGCCACCATGTAAGGATTTTGTGACTGAATTCTCTAATGCTCTCACTTGTTCTGGTCCGCCTAAGCGGCGCTCAAAGATTGCTCGAACATTAGCATCTATGGCTGAAGCAGATGCTATCAGGGTGGGTCGTGCGCCGGAAATAGAGCAGCTCGTGGCAGCTTTGGTGGTGTCCCTTGATGAGGCCATATGAGGAAATGTGCGATGTCCCAGTGCACAACGCGGTCGTATGGATTCCTTGCTAAAAAGGCATATGAGTCTGTTGCCTACATTATTCAAACAGAAAACACAATCTGCCAGTTACTTCTGGCGGCCACCAGTACGCTGGAACCTGCAAATGCAGATCCCTCTGTTTCACAATTTCTGCAAACTGCTTTACTGACAACAGGCCTTGTGACCCGCGAGCTGGGTAGTCTTACAGCCACGCTTCTGGCTGCCCGACGTCAAGTGTGGCTTGCCCAAGCCCGCAAACACTAAAAATCTCACACATAAATCCGGAAACTGTAAGGCCGGCGGTCGATCGTTTTTCAATAGATCAGTTGGAATACTGGAGATCCAACACGGCAAACCCCTGGGTGTTGATGACTCTGAACAGGAGATATACTATTTGTTCACTGTTAGAGAAGGGAGCTATAGAAAAAGTTCATCCTCTCGTTCAGGGAGACGGGTTTTATTCAACATATTTTCTTGTTCCGAAGAAGGACGGTGGCTTCCGCCCAATTCTCGATTTGAGGCTTCTGAATTTGTTCCTGAAGGTCCTTCCTTTTCGAATGCTTTGCACGGCCGACGTTCTTCTGTCTGTAACTGCAGACGATTGGTTCGTAAGTGTCGACCTGAAAGATGCATACTTTCATGTCCCAATTGCTATACATCACAGAAAGTTCCTGCGTTTCAGTTTTCTAAACCAAGCTTACCAGTTCAAAGTGCTACCCTTCGGCCTTTCCCTTGCTCCTCGCGTCTTCACAAGGTGTTTGAGCACAGCTCTGTCTCCTCTTTGGATGAGAGGTATGCGCATTCTTCCTTATTTGGACGACTGGCTTCTCTGTGCACCGACACAGCGACAGGCTGTAAAAGACTCCAGAATGCTTTTGAGACATGTGCAGAAACTGGGGTTTTATGTGAACGAGAAAAAGAGCCGTCTGGTCCCATCACAGACCACTACTTTCATAGGAATGACCCTGAATTCCTGTCTAATGTCTGCCTCCCTGTCTCAGGAATGTGTGACGAACATTCTGCAGCTTTTGGCTCGCTTTCGCCCGGGGGTGTCTTTACAGTACGAGGTGGTCCTACGACTGATAGGGATGTTAACAGCAGCTACGGTGGTGATCCCCTTGGGTTTACTCCACCTAAGACCACTCCAGTTATGGAACAACAGTTTACGGCTAGATCCCACCAGGCATCGCCATCGCCTGGTTGTAATTTCTCACCGTTGCATATGTGCGTTGAGGCGGTGGAGACAGTTAGAGGTTCTGAAGGCAGGAGTGCCCCTGGGTGTTGTTCCCTCTCGTAGGTAGTTGGTCACGACAGATGCTTCCCTCATAGGATGGGAGGCAATGTGGAATCGGAGGGGTATTTGTGGGCGCTGGACACCGATCCAGGCCACAGAGCATATCAACCTGCTAAAACTAAGGGCAGTGTTTTTGGCCCTAAAGTACTTCATGCCCGTTCTGGCAGGGCGCCATGTTCTTGTTCGGTCCGACAATAACTCAACAGAGTTCCATCTGAACCACCAGGGCAGCACAAGATCCCGCAGGTCTCTACAGTTGACTAACGAGATCTTGACATGGTGTCAGCCACGACTCGCTTCACTGAGGGCAGCTCATATACTAGGAGTGTGCAAGAAGACAGCGGATGCTCTTTCCCGGGATCAAGTACATCCAGGAGAATGGAGGCTTCATCTAGTTGTAGTGCAGGAGATCTGGGTACGATTTGGGAGAGCAGAGGTGGATCTTTTCGCTTCAGAGAGGACCACCCACTACCGATTATGGTTCACAAGGACAGAGGTGTCCAGTCCACTGGGCCAGGATGCGCTGTCTCACGAATGGCCGGACTGCCTGCTATATGCGTTTACACCTATTCCTCTGTTATGGGAGACGTTGCACAGGATCTCGCTGTGCAAGCACAGAGTGTTACTTGTGGCACCACGGTGGCCAGCCAGACCATGGTTTCCTTTGTTGCTGAGACTACTCACAGGAAATCCATGGAAGCTTCCTCCCAGGAAGGACCTCCTCTCCCAGCTGGAGGGCAGTGTTTGGCACCTGGACCCAGCTCATCTGCAGCTTTGGGTCTGGCCATTGGGTTAAATCCTTCCCTGGAGCATTGTGATCTGGCTGTTATGCACACCATCTCTAATGCTAGGGCTTCTTCCACATGACATATTTATGCCTCCTGTTGGAAGCTTTTTTCTGCATGGTGTGAAGATCAGGGGTTTGATCCTGCAACATGTGATGTTCCGAGTGTCTTAAGCTTTATTCAACGTTTACTGGAGGAAGGAAAAGCAGCTTCCACGTTGAACGTGTACGTTGCTGCGATTTCTGCATATCATGTTGCAGTTGGTGGCTCTTTTCTTGGCTCTCACAGTCTTGTCTGCAGTTTTCTGAAGGGAGCGCGCCGCCTGAACCCTGCTCGGAATCCTCATTTCCCTGTGTGGGATTTGTCACTCGTGCTTGCATTCCTATGCTCACCCCAATTTGAGCCCTTGCAAAGCATTGACATTAAATGGTTGTCCTTGAAGATTTCTGTTTTGTTAGCTATTGCTACTGCGAAACGAGTCAGTGAGTTGCATGCGCTGTCTGTTAGCGAACGTTGCTTGCGCTGGTTACCAGATGACTCCGGGGTGGTTCTACGACCCAATCCTTCTTTTCTTCCGAAGGTCCTTCTTCCTCAGTTCATAAATCAGCACATTGAACTGGCCTCTTTTAAGACTTCTTCAGAGTCTGACTCAAGTGCCCAACTTTTGTGTCCTGTTCGTTCCTTGAGGTGTTATGTGAACTCTACTGTTCAGTTTAGACAGTCAGACCAGTTATTTGTCTGCTATGGTGGTGTGAAGAAAGGTGCTCCAGTATCAAAGCAGAGGTTGTCGAACTGGATAGTAGAGACCATTATGCTGGCTTACAAGGCAGCAGGGAGACCATTGCCCTGGGGGGTTACTTGCCATTCCACTAGGGCCATCTCATCTTCATGGGCTGTTTTTAGAGGAGCACGGTTTTATAAGTTCAAGGTTGCTGCTCATCACGCCGTTAGTTCTGCGGTTCTTCTGGAGCGGCCTTAATTTTTTCAGGTGGGTGGCATTCCTCATGACTATGTTGGTATGTGTCATCCATAGTGTTTACACTGCCTCTGGCGGTCAGTAAGAATGAAACAGAACGCTAGTTACGCAGAAAGTTACGCTAGTTAATGCACGAGAAAGGCGTACCGAGGAAGATTGCTGAGCTACTGTAGCCTATAACCTCCAGGGCTCAGCATACGTCACGCCACGTGACTTTGTTGGTATATTCTCTCGACCTATCTAGCTGGCGCTGCCGATAATCCATAGTGTTTACACTGCCTCTGGCGGTCAGTAAGAATGAAACAGAACCACAGTTACATGCGTAACTAGCGTTTTGATGTTTGAATCAATCTATCATGAAAACTGATTTTATATTAGTAAAAAAATATTCTGTTCTATCGGTTTTCTTTTTAACACTTGTGTATAACTGCTCTCTTGTTGATGTTGATTGCTTCTACTGTCCTCATTTGTAAGTCACTTTGGATGAAAGCGTCTGCTAATGACTAAATGAAAAGTAGAAACATAATTCTTTCAACCATTTAAATGTTTGAACAACTCAGTTTTTATTTATGTGATGATGAACTAATTGATTATTAAATAACATTTTGGTTTCAGTTCTCAGCCAAGTGCATCTTGAATTGTTGGGCTCAGCCCAGAGTTTCACTAAACTGATGAACAAAGTGAACTATACTAAGCGTGTCTGAATCAGACGGAGGATGATGTGCGTGTCACCTGCTGGACGGTGGAGTTTCCTCCATTCAGTATAGCGATGCCCAGCTTCAGCGTGGAGGCCACCATCGGCCCCATCTCTCCTGCACAAACACACTCTCATCAGTCCACGATCACCACAAACCTGCATCAGCTCGGGGTCTCAGAGATTTCTGACCTTTGCTGGCGCTGATGGTCTGCAGCACCATCTCAGCCGCGCCGCGGTCGTGCAGTCGGGCCTGTTGATACAGCAGCTTTTGCTTCTCCATCTCTTTCTCCTGCAGGACAGATGAAGAGCGTCTCACACAGCACACACACCATTCACCAATGTGACTAAACACACGGTCAGAAGCCAAGGTTCTTCAGGTTGTGTGATGCCATACACATAATGTGCTTGAGAACTGAAGTTCAAAGCAATTCAAGCATGCATGTGCAAAACCAATTCAGATGAAAGTCTATATTGTAGCAATGTGGAAACCCAACCAGCTTGAACCAGCCGAAGGTGGTCTGCAGGTCTTGAACTGGTTTCCTGACCGGACAAGTGCTCAAAACACCTCTAAAACCAGCGGAAACCAGACCAGCAGCAGGTAAAGACCAGCAGACCACCGTAAAGGCTTTTTCTCAGAGCCGTGATCTACAGGAGATCAGGACACATGAGAATTTGTCTGAGATGCTTCATGATCTTCAAAGCTGCAAAGAAATCAAACTCAAAGTGTGCGAATGCATCTAAGATGATCTGTCCCGTGCAGTCACCTACCTCAAAACTCTTGACCTCTTCTTCATCCTCCTCCTCTTCATCATGACAGCTCTGTGAGTGTTCATACAGACAGCACAGGATCAATCTGAGCGTCTCCCACAGATGAGCTTATAAAGGCTTGTTAAAGGAGTCTTACCTTAGCCATGATATCAGCGTAAGCCATGTAGAGATGGTCCTCCTCGAGTTTACTACAACAAACCAACAACAGCAACATTAGATGAGGGACAGAATGACATCGATGTGATCTAAGAACAACGTCACTGTGGTTTGGACTGATTATATTAACTGAACCCACCATTTCTCGGTCAGCGCGGTTCTGCTGAACAGTTGTATGAGCTGGTGAAGCGGGTCGATGTGTTTGGTCATCTCGTCCTCCTCTGACGGCTCCTCTCCACCCGGTTTCTAAAACACCACACAGCCTCAAACACAACCCTCAAACACGCTAAACACCCCAACTACAAACACCAGATGAAGTTCAGTCCAAGCCACCTTCAATAACAAATGTGAGAATCTTCAACGCTCTCAAACTTGTGATGTTCATCCAGCTCTTGAAAATAAAGCTTCCAGAAGGGGGTTTTCACACCGATACCATTGAAGAAGATCATGAGATCAGAGATCATGGAGAGACTAATTTCTTCTACTATAAAGAAGCTTTTGTGCAATGGAAAGCTCTTCATGGAACCATCAAAGCCAATAAAGAACCAACTATTGTTAAGAGTACAGAGCACCTTCTGTAGCGGAAACTGACTTTATTAACAGACTCAACTGGACTGAAAAGACTTCTGAATGAAATTTTGATTAAAAGGGGTGGTGAAGATCTTAAATAATCTGATTAACAGAACATTTTAGCCATGTACACTTTTGAACCTGTCTACTTTCTAAATTTGGATAAAAAAATAAATCACAAATAAATCAACATTCAAATCAGATACAATTTGGGTTCATATAAACAAGTCTAAAATCAGTTCATGTAAACATACAGACTGCTCCATCAAAACACACCTTTCATGCAGAACGAACATGAAAGAACTCAAGGATTCTGAATTTAAATTATAGTCATTCTGGTTCAAGGTGTCACTTAGCCATCTTTTGTTTGTAAAATGGCACATTATGCAGCGATATCATCTGAAAGTTCCTGCTCTGCATATCAAATGACGTCTGAATGGATGTTGTGTGTAATAAATACATACAGCCAAATCCTCAATCAGCTTGTCCTCAAAATAATGCTCTTCTGTCTCGATCCAGGACTTCTCATAGCCCTGGAGGAACAGGTTCACAGCTCTGTGCCTGAGAATCAGAGAAGCAGAATCAGAAATCATTGAGATCATCATCAGAGATCATGAGACATCCAAGAGACATGAGATCTTCACCTGGGCAGGTTGTAAAGCGGTGCCATCCTGAAACAGGCCACTACGGCTCTCTTCCTCTGTTTGGACAGCAGCTTGTGCCACACGGCCTTTTTACTGCGCTGAGGGTGTTCCACCTGCTCAGACAAACACATCACAATGTAACTGTATTGGATAAAGATATGAAGATACTAAGTTATTATAAACATCAACATTCTGATTTTCTGTAAAGTTGCTGTAAAAGTTGTTTCTAAACCAATTTGTTTAAGTGCATGAACTCAATAACATATACCCCGCCCACATTTGAAAGTGAAAGTGAAAGTGACCTGAAGACACCTGTAGGCAGATGTCAGCCAATCATAGGAGAGCTCATTTGCATATGAAATTCTAACATTTTCATATTTAAACAAGAAAACAAATTGCTTCGCTGGAGTAACATGAACCTGATCGAGGTGGAAGAGCACGTGTGCGATGTTCAGCACTCTGTGGACGGTCTTCTCGGGGTCAGACGTGTTCTCGCTGCGGTTGGGCATGTCTTTATACAGCGCCATCTGCCAGCGGATAGCAGGATCCTCCAGCTGCACACACACACACACACACACACACACACACACACACACAGATGAAGCTGCAGCACGCGTGTGCCGTGTGGGACACTGAATGATAACATGCACATTGTTAGCAGTGAGGAGAATGCGTGTTTTAATCACAAATGTAAGATTTCTGCAAATCTACAGTCTCTGTGCTGCTCAGACTCACTCATAGTTTAGCTCACGTGACCAATGCTTATTAAACATCAATGACTTTGAACCATTTTGTGCTGTAAATCACTGTCAGTGTGAACAGATCTTCACAGGACTTGTGTTTGTGATGATCATAAAGCTCTTCTGATCTACGGTTTCTCTCACTCTTACCATTTTATTGCATGCAAACACATTTCTGCTGCTGATGTGGGTGTATTTGTGCGGCTCGATCTGCTTCACATGTTTAGAGGTGAAGCCTACAGACGAGGCCTTCTTCAGGAGGGACAGGTTTGTCTGCGCGGGACGCTGGGAGCGTTTGTGAAGCGGAGTGCGTTTGTGAGGCGCGATTTCTTTAGACTGACGACTCTTGACCAGCTTTTTGAAATGTAAAGCGCGGTACTGATGCATGCAGATGGACACATGAGGGATGAGATGGAGATGAAGTTACACACATGCAAGAGGTCAAGGGTCAATGACATGCGAGGATGTCCGGGACCACAAAAGAAAAATCTTGTTTTTATTTGGACTTTTATTATATTTAAAAATTATGTTTTTATACTTTTAGAAATTTCATCAAAGAAGATCACAGATCAGAGTCCAATTTGATCAATGATGTATAAATATTTAATTTAAATATGTATTTAAACAGATGAATAATTAAAGAATGTAATAAATATATTTAGATACTTAAATGTAGATACAGATATAGATGTATTTTTAAAACTGCATGAATTTAAAATTTTTGTCAAATATGTTATTGCCAAAAAATAAAGACAATGCCATTTTTTTACTTATTTGAACAATGTCTAAAACTTGGTATAAGAAGCACTTCCTGTGTCTGTTTGCCTCTTTAAGAAGAATCACTTTATGTATCCCCCAACTGTAAGTCGATTTGGATAAAAGCGTCTGCAAAATGACTAAATGTAAATATATGTAAATTGTGGAGAGCCAGCTAACGAGGGATTAGCGTCGCCCAGGAAACAGAGCTAACACTGCAATCACTGGGGAGTGCATGGTGATCACCGACACCTGAACCTCATCAGCAGAACAGCTTTTAAGCAGAGGAAAAGGAGAGGTAGTTGAGCTTCGACTCCAGAACAAGACTAACGCTGTTTTCTGGCTCTCTTTCAGATTCAGGTGTCTGAGGAACAGCACGTCACGCCGCACCCACTGATACTTTTTGCTGCACAACCAAGACTCCTGCACCAGAGCACGCCAGCACTGCACAGTCTACTTGCACCCACTGCTCAATAAATCGCCCCTCTGGGGACTTCATTGCATTACTGACATCCGTGTGATCACTCTCCCCGCCACAAAATGTAAACATTATAGTCCAGTCACCTTTACATCTAATGTGCTTTATTAAAAACAGATAAATAGCAAAATAGTGTTTCAATGATGCAAAGAAAATTCAATTGTGATGTAAAGCAGCTCTATAAAGAGGACAACAGTAATCAGTCAATTATACATTATTTATCAAATTTATTTAAAATTATGACATTATTATATTTATTTGATTTTTTTAACTAGAAAATATGCTTAGTTGACAATAATATATGGTATTGCAATTAATGCCTTTTTTTAGAATATAATATTTTATAAGTAATTATTATATTTAATGATATGTAAATATTTAATTTAAATAACAGTATATTTAAATAAATTAACTAGAAATTATACATATTTTTATGATTAAAAAAATTCAATTGCAATTAAAATAATTTGGAAATGCAATCAATGTTTTTTTGTTGTTGTTTTTTTTAATAAACGGAGAGATCTGGACAAAACAAGCATCGCATCATTGACCCTTAAACGGTTTCTGATCACTGGTGCTGCTGTGTTTCTGTGCAGTGAACAGAAGCGCAGGACTGAAGGGGTGTGATGAAGAGCAGATGAAGAGCAGACGTGGCTCACCTTTCCCTGCAGGTGGAGGTTGTTTCGTATGGTCTCTCGCACCTCGTCCTCAGTGTCTTTCTGCAGAACAGGTTCAGCTTCATCACATACGGCTCTCAGTGACGTCACTAAAGCAGAAGTGTGTGTTCATGCCGTACCTGTGTGAAGCGGCTCTTGGCGAGTCCGATCAGCTCCTGGTCTCCTGGCGCACAGATGTTCAGTCCCACAGGAAGTAAGCGTTTGAGAGCGGCGACGATCAGCGATGTCTGGAGGGAGTATCTGTCACCGCGCTTCTTCATCTTCTTCCTCTCCTGATCCGACACGGCTCCCTTTTTACACATGGTACCATCAGAATGCCAAAATATTCTTTAATCAAC
>NC_081793.1:29245151-29257651 GCF_963082965.1 Carassius carassius
ACACACAGACACATCCACACTAACAGCATCTCACTTAAAGCTAGAGTTCCCAAACAGAGACGCGTCTTATCACACAGCCTCGAGTCTAATACTGTCTGAGCTCAGATAAACAGCTTCAAGAGCAAGAAACTGATGTCAGTGTAAACGTGACAGACAGCACCTTACCAAAGAGTGAGATCCGGTGCCGCACCAGAACGGCCAGCTTACAGAACAGACTGAGAGTCACAGAGAGAGAGAAAACATTAGGATAAAGAGGAAGACAACACGAGAGAGTCTGAAGCATTCTGCTTAATACACACTTCAGTTCCTGCAAACTGAGGAACAAACTAAAGCATGTTTTATTTTATGCAGACAGACGCTGCACGTGTTTAGTCGGACTGAAGACACACACATCACCTGGTCACCATCTCCTTCTCTTTATTGGAGGCGTGGCCGCCGCTGCTGATTGGACGAACGGCGGTGGACAGGAAGTAGAGCCGATGGTTTTTGAAGTACTGGTCCACCAGCGGCAGCACGACCTGGAAATGAGCGAAATGAATGAGCGAATCAGTGAATGAATTTAACCACTGACTAAGTCCATCAGACGAAGCAGACCTTCCCGAAGAACTTGAACTGCTGCTCGTGGGGGATTTTCTCTGCTTTGGGTCGAATTCCAGCATCTGAGATAAAGACGAGAAGCTGATGTGATGAAGGTGATGATGATCAGTGATTCTGAGATCGATACAGGCTTTAAAGCGAGTGTCTCACCGTACTCCAGCATGTGTGTGTGAGCTTCATCCACATACGTGATCAGCTGCTGCAGGAACGTGTAGGCGAAGCGTTTCTCTATGGACGGAGCGTCCAGATCCTGTTCCTTCATAGCCCTGCTCACACACACACACACACACACCAATCTGAGGATTCTGAAGGAAAACCTTTTTTTGAGAATTACACTATTGTTCATAAGTTTGGGCTCAGTAAGGCTTTATAAAAAGATTTATATTTCAAATAAATGTTGTTATTTTAAACTTTCTGTTCATCTGTGAATCCAGAAAAATAAAACGCATCACAGTTTCCACAGAAATATTGCGCAGCACAACTGTGTTCAACACTGATAATAATCAGAAATGTGTCTTGAGCAGTAAATCATCATATTATTCTGATTTCTGAAGATCATGTGACACTGAAGACTGGAGGAATGATGCTGAAAATACAGCGGAGCATCACAGAAATACATTACACTTTAACACAGATTCACACAGAAAACAGATGTTTTACAGTAGAATAATATTTCACTGTTTTTACTGTATTTTTGACCAAATAAATGCAGCCTTGATGAGCAGAAGAGACGTCTTGCATAAAAACATTTTACCAACCCCAAACATAAACTCAGTCACACACACACACACACACACACACACACACACACACACACACACACACACGGTCACCTTGAGACGCTGTATCCGTTGATCTGAAAGAACTTAAGGATGTCTTGTGCTTTCTCTCGGTCTCTGGATTTCTCTTTGGCAGTTAAAGTGTCATAAGGAACCAGTAATGGATGACTTCCTCCTCCTGACACACACACACACACACACACACACACGTTAGAAAGCAGCACTAGACACACACACTGAGGTGATATGCAGCCCTGTAGCACCATCTAATGGCTGTGCTCATGTTTATATGATCAGAAGGATCCACTCCACTGTTTTTATACTCTGCACATGTTTGTGAACAGACCTTTGGATTCCAGCTCCAGTTTTTTCTTCTGAGCCCAAATGTTGTGATAGTTCTCGGCCAGCAGCTCCGCCATCGTCTGAAGCACACAAACACAGTAACGTGTTTCAGACAGTAAACTGGCCGAGCTGGAGTCGATGTGTGAAGCGTGTCACTCACATGCAGGTCTCTGGACAGCGTCACGTTGCTCATGTCGACGGGCCGCGGGCTGAAGCCGTGAGCGCCCTCTATGGAGCGCTGCAGGAGACACCAGAGGTCAAAGGTCACGCGCACTGAACCTCACATGAGTCTCTCTTTCTTTTAAGCAGACAAAGACATCACCATACAGCGGATTCTGACCTGACTGGACAGAGAGATCCGGCGCGTGTGGTTGTGTAACGTGGAAGCGTCGCTCTCTCTCATCCTCTCGATGCTCCAGCCCCACGACAGCATCGTCTTCAGACTCTCTCTGATTGGCCAGCGGTACACCTCCTTATCCTGAAACACAGAGGCATGCTGGGAAGTCTACTCCTCGTTCTGAGTGTGATCGTGAACGGTTTCTGTACCTTCTCAGACAGACATTTGTAGGGCTTGAGCACCGGATGAACTTTAGATGATTCACACATCTGCTCTCCATGAACCCAGCCGACGGCAAACTACAGACACAGATCAACACGTCAGATTCACACAAGAACACCTGCTGCTTCCAACAACACTGGCACAGAAACACTAAACATGAGAAAAGGTTTGCATTGAACACTGCTAATAAAACAGAAGCAAATAACTGAAATAAACAATGATAAACAAACATGTTATTTAATTCAATTAAATAGTAACAGTTTTCAATAAGGTCCCATTCATTAATATTAAATAATGCATGAACTAACAACGAGCATATACTGTATTCTTCACAGCCTTTATTAATGATTGCTAATGCTAGTTAATAAAAATACAACTGTTCACATTAGTTCAAACTAAGTGCATTAACTAATACTAAAAGAACTGATGGAACTCTGTTATTGTCTTCTTGCATTATTGACACTAATTAAAGCTGCTTTGACACAATCAGTATCATATAAAGCGCTATACAAATAAAGGAGACTTTAATACGGTTGATTTTTAAAGGTATATTAACCCTAAAAATGGCAAGCATATAAAAAGACACTAATAAACATTGAAATGAAAATAAAAAGCTGTAAATTGCTCATTATTGGTTCATGTACACTAGAGTAACTAATGAAACCTGAATGTAAAGTGTTACCAGTGAAAGAAGACAAACTTCTAGAAGCGTTCTGTTGTGTGATGGCTCAAGATGAACTGAATGAATGAATCAAACTCAGTGCTACTTATGAGAGAGAGGAACATTCTAGATCACGTTTAATCATCAACATTATGGCACAAAAATGATGTGCTTTGATTTACTACATCACTACTGCATGGAATGTAGCACTAAATCGTTTAAATTGCGTCACTAGAAAAGTTACACAATTATAATAACTCCTGAGCTAGAATCACATTACTGGAAAGTAGTGATTTTTTAGTTATGTACTCCTAAACACAGCCAAAAAATATAAAGAAGAGAAATAAAATTCAGTCACTTTAATAATGAAAAGAAAGCAGCTCTGACCTTCTCCATGGACCATTTCTCATGGGAGTATTCTGCATATTTATTGATGAAATGATCGAGTTTCTCAGGAACAACAACACTACAGAAACACAAACACAACCACACTACACACATCTGAAAAACCTTCAACGCTCATGTTTAGAGGAAAGGCTTCAGAGGACGAGCTCGAGCTGGGGTCTGACCTGCTGGTGTCGGCGGGCTGCGGGTTGAAGTTTCCCTCGGCGTCCATGGAAGACTGTTTCTCCATCATGGCCATGTAGTTTGACTCCATGTAATCAGGAGGTAAAGCTCCGCCCACAGCGCTCAGACACGGCAGCGCCAGCTTGAACAACTCCACCTCGTACTTCTGCACACACACACACACACACACACACACAGCTCAGATACAGCAGACAGTGAAGCTACACGTCAGCTCGGGCTCCACTGTACCTTTCTGGCCAGAGCGTCAAAGATCCCCCAGAAGAGCTTTCTGGACAGATGCAGCTCCTCGTCCGAGGCCACGCCGAAGCTTCCCCATCCTCCGGAGAGACAGTAGTACTTCCAGCAGCGCTCGTAGTGATTGGTCAGGAGCTGCGGGAGGACACGCCCACCAGAGCTCAGTCACTACAGCACATGACTCCTGATGTGAACGAGAGATCAGACACGTCTCACCTTCAGAGGCATCTTAGTGTGTTCGTTGAGCACAGGAACGTCAAACACCAGACGCCTCAGCAGATGCTGCATCATCGAGGGACGCAGTTTACTGCAACACAGCCACAGGAAACATACACTGTTGAACACGCTACAGATCTCAGCCAAGCGGATTCAGCACATGGATGTTGTTGATACTGTATATATGACCCAGGAGCACAAAACCAATAATAAAGATTTATACATCATAAATCATAAATCATCTCTCCAGTGATGTGTGGTTTGTTCGGAGGACAATATTTGTCTGAGATACAACTATTTGAAAATCTGGAATCTGAGGGAGCAAAAAGATCTAAATATTGAGAAAATCATCTTTAAAGTTGTTCAAATGAAGATCTTAGCAATGCATATTACTAATCAAATTACTAAAAAACTCTTTAAAGATATGGTTTGGAATTGACATCTACAGACGCAAACAGATAACGTGCAATAAAATAAACAATGTGCATTTTGGATGTTTTCTTTCTGCTAGAACACGTTATGGAAGCCAAATAAACCAAGATTAGTACATAAAAATTTGGTCTTGCCTGTTATTATTAATATATTACAATAGCATCCAAAACACTATACTAAAACTCTACTCTAAATTTAAATACTAAAATTACACATAAAATCAAAATATCTTTTCCCCCTCAGTATTGAAGAACATACAGAATAAGAATCTTTGATCTTCTGGAATCACAAAACCTTATTTAATTTAATTAACATAAATTAATTTAACATAAATATGAATTAAATAAATATACTCCGTTTCTGTTACAGTAGTCTGAAAGCAAGGCGCTTTTTCATAGTTTCAGCAAAATATCAAATGTAATGCTGAACCGCTGGTTTAAATAGATTTTGAAATGATTTGTTTTTAGTGAGGTTTTTTATGCAAAAGAGCTGTTTAATCCCAGTTTATACTTGATTCCATGTACAAAACCACACAAGAGTCGCAGCAAGAACTTAGTCTGGTTCTGTGTCAGGGCTGACACTAACTAGTCCTCACCCGCACACGGCCAGCAGACACTCCTCGATGGCGTCTCTCTGTGCTTTGGTCAGACAGCAGCCCTTGGACAGCCTGTAGACGGTGTGCAGCAGAGAGTCGATGAGAGACGCGAACGGCTCCGTCCCGGCCAACAGAGGGGCGCATTTCGTGAGCAGCGGCAGAACCGCGGTGCACAGGTACCGGTTCAGAGCCAGAGCCATGTCTGTGGCGCTCAGAGACACCTGGAGGTCAGAGGTCACACGGGATGAGGAGAGAGGTCAAAGATCAGCATGATAACACACACTCACTGAGGGGTCACGTGACTCACCGTGTCCAATGAGGCGGCGGCTCTGAGGTCAGGAAGAAAGCCCACTTCCAGCAGGTGGAAGAGGAAGTTCTGGTCCTCGATGCCATAAACACGGTCCAGGAACAGAACCATGGCAGCTTTGTGATCAGGACAGAATCCTGCTGACATGTCGGGCTCGATCACAGAACCGTCTGAACACACAACAATAAAAACTGATGAAATACAGCACTTGATCTCAACTTGATTGTTTGTATCATCACACATTATTGTCCAGCTCTAATCTGATCAATGGGACTTATATATGAAGATGAACCCAGACGTTTCTCTTCTGTGGTCAGACCTTTGGCCAGCGTGGGCATCAGGAACGGGATGCTGATCACTCCCACCAGATCCTCGATGGGAATGAGCGAGCGCAGGATGGCCCGGATACGGATAGCCTCTCCCTTCCCCGCGTGGATCAGCTGACGGAGGAGAACACATCACATCAGCAGGAGAACACAGTAACAGTGAAGATGATTCACAGAGAAAACACTCCCACACTCACGTGCATCTCTGGAGCGCAGCGGCCCAACAGATCGATCAGAGCGGCGTAGAAGGTCATGATGGCGTTTCCCATGTGAATGGTGTCATCCTCCTCTTCCTCCATGATGTCATTACTATGAGAGACACACAGAGCATCATCATCAGCAGTGGTTTGATTATCATCAGATGATCTCCTGATAATGAACCACACATTATAAAGAGCTTCATTCCATCTCACATCATCATGAGACATTGTCATCCATGACAATCACAGATGTGCATGTACACATGCTATCCCTTTAAGACACTGTGAATGATTTAGATGTATTTGGAGCGTGACCTATTTTATTGTGATGTTTCTGGACCAGAACAGGAACACAGAAGATGATGAAGGTGAGAATCGTGTGTGTGAGACGGAGAGATGCTGATCAAACACTACACTCTCAAAATAAAGGTTACCGAAGGTGGCTTTTGTAGCAATGTAACAGAAGAAACATTTCTGGTTCCCTAAAGACCCTTTCAGTGATCCGTTCTATATTTCTTAGTGTTTTAATGATCTGAAGAAGAGTTTCCTCTATAAAGGAGATTTTGTGATGTTCTGTGTGTGTTCTGCGTACAGCGTCCGGCTCTCCTCTGTACTGGGTGATGGTCCGTCTCTGCTGGGATCTTCTGAGATCTTTATGGCTTCCTCCATCGCCGCCAGCAGCCCGTTCCCGCCTTCTCCTCGCAGGGCGGGGCCAAAACACTCGGGCCGGCGAATCAGGAGCCGCACCACCACGTTAGCGTTCTCCTCCACACTCTCCCCTGAGACACACCAAAACAAGAGCGTTCATCCACAGTAACACCCTTCCTCATGATCATCTCCAGGAGAACACGCATCAGAACACCAACCGTTACAGAAGACCGCGAACCGGAGGAAGTCCAGGTAACGTTCACCCTCCACCGGGTTCCAGCCGATGTCAGGATATCCTCTAGACATCAGCATCACACAGCTCTGGAGACCACAGCCAGCCAGATACTGGACCACCTGACACACATACACACACACACACAGAGTCAGGGTTCAAGAGCCACATCAGCCAATCAGAGAGTGAGGAGAGAGAGAGAGGCACCTTCTCGAGGTCCGGCTCTCTCAGCGCCAGAGCCAGTTCATTATTGTCCATCACAGACGCGGCGGCCACATCCAGAGGAGTGGACCCTCGCATGGACGGAGACGCTACAGAGAACAAACACACGGTTAACTCTGAGCGCTCGCTCACACCTCGCTCTCAAGATCTCCAGACGTCTTACCCAGACCCACGCTGCTGTTCTCCAGCAGGTAGCTCAGATGATCAAACATGGCCTTCTGATTCTGACGGCTGATCCGACAGAAGTAGCACAGGAAGCGACAGCAGTTGGCCACCATCTTCGGAAAGGTGATTTCCTGAAGACCAAAGGACACTCGTTCAGTGCATCTGTAAAAACTGAGAGAATGCAGAGAGCTGAAAATAAAAGAGAGCTGCTGGTGAGCGTGTGCACCTTGGACTCTCCTCCACCCAGGACGTTCACCATCACCTCCATGACGGTCTCGTGCATGCCGAGCGCTCTCATCAGGTTCGGATGCTGGTAGAACACCTTGTTATTCATGATGTCACTGCAGACAGGTCAAAGGTCAGACACACTAAACACCACTGAGCCACGACGCAAAACTGCTTTAAAGGAACACTCCACCGTTTTTTGAAATAGGGCTTATTCACATTATTTCCTACATTTAGATAGGTGGGCAAATGCATTTTTGCGTCAGTGCATGCATTGTTTTAGTTTGACTGGGTCGGCGTTAGCTTAGCTTAGCACAATGAATGGAATCCTTTGTTGCCAGCTAGCATGGCCTGAGTAAAAGTGATCAAAAAAAATAAAAAACCCACCTAATTACTTCTTGTGGCCTGCGTATTCACAACGAGTACAAATAGCGATCCAGATTAACACTAGGCGATTTCCTAGGCAGATTTTGACTTGGGACTATATTATGGGGAAGTACAGGCGAAGCACTGCTACTTCGGTGCAGAGATATCACGCAACACATGGAATCCCACGAATTCCGTCAACATACCGGCGTGCAACGCGTCAAAAAAAACAGAAGAAGAAGAACATACCGGCGTGACCTGCACCGAGTGTCTTCGCTTTTGGATGATTTATTTTGAGAAGTTACAGCAAACATGGTTATTACCTGCATAGCAAAAGGTTGTGAGAACAAGCAAAGGACATACACGAATGTAATGTTTCACAGAATTCCACCTAATGTGGAACTGAGAAATAAATGGCTAGCAGCTCTGGAGATCTGTAGTTCAACGCCTCTCAACAAAATAAAGCAGTATCGTGTTTGCGAAGAACATTTTGCACCAGAGGACTACTTTGAAAACACAGGAAGAACAAAGTGCACATGTAAGTTGTCTTTTATTTCTCTTCCTATATAACCTATATTGCCTGTGAAAACATCAACTCTATGTGAATACAGCTATAATATGGGTCGATCTATACATGCGTCATGATTAAAATAATCACTTACTCTGTGGACAGCTGTCCATTTGGTCCATTCGGCGTGGGGCGTTTTTTCCAGTTCACTTTGTCACACGGGAAAAAAAAATCGAGTACTGCAGAATGGATCAGCGATGGAATTCGTGGGATTCCATGTGTTGCGTGATATCTCTGCACCGAAGTAGCAGTGCTTCGCCTGTACTTCCCCATAATATAGTCCCAAGTCAATATCTGCCTAGGAAATCGCCTAGTGTTAATCTGGATCGCTATTTGTACTCGTTGTGAATACGCAGGCCACAAGAAGTAATTAGGTGGGGTTTTTTTTATTTTTTTGATCACTTTTACTCAGGCCATGCTAGCTGGCAACAAAGGATTCCATTCATTGTGCTAAGCTAAGCTAACGCCGACCCAGTCAAACTAAAACAATGCATGCACTGACGCAAAAATGCATTTGCCCACCTATCTAAATGTAGGAAATAATGTGAATAAGCCCTATTTCAAAAAACGGTGGAGTGTTCCTTTAAACTGAGAATGCTTTACAATTATTTAGATGTATATGTATATATTCTGAATGCACCTGAGCCCGTGGATCATGAGCTTCTCCTCCTCGCGGCCCATCCTGACGCTGAGCAGAGAGCGGATCTGACCCAGAGACGCCAGCAGGCTGATGGTGTCCTCCACAGAGACGGCGTTGATGGTGTAGGTCTTGGGCAGCGCTCGCACCTGACCGCCGATGCCGTCGTACTGCCGGTGGAGCAACACAAACATGGCCCGCACCAGCTCGGGATCCTCGATGACCGACTCCTGAGCCCAGCGCACCATCGTCTCCGAGATCAGCTGCTGTAAGGTGCCTTCAGACAGAAGCAGAGGTCAGGAGCCGCACAATACACTCCTCATGAAGGACACCAAAGCTTCACTCACTGGGTTTCTTTGACTTCTTCTTCTTTGGTATATCAGTCATTTTCTTCTTCAGGTAGGTCACCTTCTCCACCAGAGACATCAGACGCCCCCTGATGGTGAAATCATCTCCATCTCCTGATTTATCATCATCCGTCTCAATACCTGCAGGAACACAGACGTCATCATCAACACATAAAGCACAGAGCATCAGAAGACTTCCAGTGGGATCCATTCACACACAAACAGCACAGAGCATCAATTACTTGATGAACATCAAGATACAGTTTAAATGATCATTAATCTGGTTTAAGGATGTTTAGACTTGATCGCTGGTACCACAGTGTGTCATCAGATCTTCATGGAAGTCCAGCAGCTGTTCACGGATGTCCTCTGGACACGGACAGTCCTGCTTCTCATCCTTAAAGTTCAGCAGCATGTTGATCTGAGGAAACACACACACACACACACACACACGTGAATCATCAGGACAACACCCTTACCTTATTTGAGTGAAATAATGGAAATGATTACTGGAAATAATGTAGGGACAAATAATGAATCTAGAATCGATTTGATCAATATCACTTCAAACTCAAGTTATTTATTAAGATTTACAGACAAATAAAGAGAAACAGAAAAGCGTTAATAAGATGGAAACGGTGTGAGACAGGTGTAAAGACCTGTTCCTGTGGAGGAGAGCGGAACTCTTTGGTCTTGCGTGCCGTCAGAGCGGCTGACATGTTCAGTGCCTGCATCACTTCATTATAGCGGAAACGCTGGTTCTCCTGAAGATTCGCCACGAAGTCATCAGAGAAGGCGACCACAGCCTCGATGCGGTGACGCACCTGACAGTCACACAGGTACTGCAGCAGGTGACACATCTGACCACACACACACACACACACACACCACTCAATCACTGGAGGCTTTTTATCGTCTTCAATACACATCAAATTCAACAAGCCCTCGACACTCACCAACAAATCCCTTGGATTACATCCATGCTGAACAATCATTTTCATAAGATATTAAGTTATTCATAAGTTATTTTATAAATTAAACTATAAAATAAATAGAATTATGAATGGAAGTATAAAATAAACTGCTTTGACATTCATTTAGGGTTTTAATAATCCAAAATAGGGCATTATTTAGAACTATCAGAACTTGATCATCCATATTAGCATCTACCTGTCAGCTAGCAGTCATAAGATTATTAGTAGACCGTCTGTTTATTATCAGCAAACACTTTATTTTACACTGACTTGTAAGTAACTTTGCAAGACTTCTACTGACCCTAATAATCTACGAATACTCTAATAAGAGTAAGTTGACATGTACTACTGAAATAAAGGGACATACGCACAATGTTTTTCAGATCCTTTTCACTCACCTGGAGTTTGACGGGTTCAGGAAGCTTCATCTGCAGAAGTCCTTCTTTGGGCATCTTTCCTTTTAGGTCATGCTTCTCGGCCCCGCCCCCCTCCAGCTGGCTCCGCCCATAGTCATCCTCTGGCTCCGAGGCCCCGCCTCCGCTCTCCCCCCCGTCCTGCGAGAAGACGCTGGGCTCGATGAGCTGCAGGATGGTCTTCAGGTCTCCGTTGTGGAAGATGCCCATGATCAGGAGCGTGTAGAAGAGTTTGATGAGCGGGACAAACAGGAACTCGGTGCTGCCGCCCACAGGGTCACGCACGTGCAAGCTTCCCTCCCGCACCGCCTCTGTCAGCATCTCCATCGTGCGGCTCTTCAGCGTCTCCAGCGGGAACTCAGGGCTGTACTGGAAACAGTTACCATGGTGACCGGCGACGGCACCCACGAAGCTGGGCGAGGAGAAGCGCATGCGCGGCTGCAGAGAGGTGCTCAGGCCGATCCCCGGCAGCCCGTGCTTCTTCTTCTCGTTGGGGAAGAGTGTGATGCTCTTGGTCTCAGGGGTCATGGGCACGATGTACTCAGAGTTCATCATGAGGCGAGCGGTGGCGTAGCTGCTCAGGTGGATGTCGATCAGCAGGTCGTAGTATCCAGTGCGCAGCAGACCCGCCATGTATTTGTTCTGGATGGCGTAGAGCAGCTGCGCTTCGTCTACGTGACTGCAGAGAGCGTGAGCCACACGGTTGTTCCCCAGGGCACAGATGGCAGAATACAAGCGCAGCGTGTGATAGTGGAACTTCAACAGCTCTCTCTGCTCCGTCAGCTCCAGGATATCCAGAGATCTGACGGACAACACAACATCTCATTCAGACGCAACATCAGCAAAGACACGTGCATGAAAGAGCAGGCTATGGGAGTAAACAAACCATCAGCTGGACACAAAATCAGTTAGAAACAACAACATAATGGTTCAATTAAACAGAGTGAGACATAAATGAATAGAATAATTCAGACTGAAGCCATATCTAAACTCAGTTGTCCAACAATTGATTAAAACTGATACGATTAATAATCCAAAACCCCACATTTATAGTGGCTTCTTAGCACATTTACTGGTTACAAATAAATACATTTCAAGTGAATCTGTAAAAAAAAAAATGTAAGTCTACATTGTATAAGTACAGACACTTGCTAGCCATATTCTGTTTGCTAATAATATGCCATAAACTCATCCATTACTCATTCAAGAGTTTTATTATCACTCTTGTTTATCATATATTCACTTCTGGTCAGTTTAGAATAATTAAGATTTTTACTGTTTTTAAGAAGAGTCTCTTCTGCTCATCAAGGTTAATGTCCAGAGATCAGTTTGTGTGTGTGTGTGTGTGTGTGTACCTGTTCTCCTCAGGTATATGGAGCGTCATGAACTGCAGTGGTTCTGAACTCTGCACCATCCAGCCCAGTCTCTCACTGACCCTGCTGACCTCTGCCCTCAGGAACTGATTGGGCACACGGCTCCATGACACAGGTGTGAGGAACTGCACGTGTAGCCGTGGCGGACACTGAGGAACCGTGTTCTTCCGCTCGCTTTTAAACAGACCTGCAGAGAGCGGCATGACGCTCTACACACACAGAGAATCAAACATCCACATCAGAGTCTGAAAACATCATCATCTCACAGATGTGCTCCTGCTCCCTCTCTGTGCAACCAGAGCAGACATAAAAATAGCCTCGGTGTCCTTTTTGTGAGTGAGAGTGAGAGTGTGTGTGTGTGTCTGTGTGTGTGTATGTGTGAGTGTGTGTGTCTGTGTGTGTGTGTGTGTGTGTGTGTGTGTCTGTGTCTGTGTGTGTGTGTGTGTGACTGTGTGCGAGTGTGTGTCTGTGTCTGTGTGAGTGTGTGCGTGTGT